>NC_057933.1:75697318-75744818 GCF_018555375.3 Anguilla rostrata | reverse complement strand
GTGTGAGTGCCCTTTGAAGGAGAGTGCAGGCGTCGTCGCTGTCTCGTGGGAGGTGTGTTTCTTTGCGCATGCGTGACTCATCCCACCCCGACCCCCCCCACCCCCCCACCCCAGAAACCCCCCCCTCCCCCGACCTTGTCCTTTCATCGGCAGCACAAAGTTGCTCAGAGGTCAGTTCACAATTAACGGGTTTAACTCCAGCCAAAGCCTCAGTAAATAAATAAACAAACACGCAAATAAAAACCCAGGGAATGAATGTCGCTTTAAATCCACAGTGTTTACTGCAATTTCACAGCCGTAAAACTGAATTAAATTACCCTTTCAAATTAACTTTATCTAACCCCCCCCCCCCCCCCTCATCGCAGGCCAGATCTGAGCACCCGCAGCAAACGCAGGCGGAAAAGCGCTCCTTAATAAGCAGTAATATCCGCTTTAAAAAATAAAAAATAGAAAAAGTCTTTCTTCTTCGCATTATCATTATTCTTATTATTATTATTTTAAACAACCTAAAATAACTGCGATGCTTTCGGGAAGGAAATTTCCTCTCGGTGAACACCGCGTGCGTGCGCCGAACTCCACCGTCTGCCGAAATCCCGGGGACTTCTTCCGAAGCGAAAAAAAAAAAAGAAAAGAAAAACATCTGCGAGGCAATTTCCTGTCCTGGCCGGGAGCTCGGCAGGGTTCCGTCTCTCGCGCAGAAACCCGTATTGAATCGCGCCGGAGAGGAGTCGAGACGCCGGGATCGATACGTTCCCGTCGTTCGTTTTATTAAAAGAGGACAGAGATTAATTAAAACGTCCTTGGGGACGAGGGTGGGGGGGGGAGGGGGGGGCGAGGAGGGGAAGCGAGAAGGAATGTCTCCTGTTTTTTGCGAGGCTTCGTGAAATTTGACACCTCCCTGCGAAACCGAATTTGCACCTCCGCGCCGGCGCTCGAAAAGTTGTCGACGGCGTCCGATTGATCTTCTCGACGGCGGAGGTCTCCGAAAAGAAACTTCTGGAACGACTGGAGTCGAGAGAGAGAGAAAGAGGATGAGAAAGAGAGAGCGCGAGCGAGATAGAGAAAGAGAGGGAAAGAAAGAGAGAGAGAGAGAGAGAGAGAGAAGATGGAAATAAAGGTGTTTTATATTTATTTGTTTAATTAATTGGTGTGAAATTAAAGGAAGAGAGGAGTAGTGGGATCATTAATCCCTCCAGACACACGGAGATGCACCGGCTCTTTTTATAGCCCCCCCGCTCTGGCATTCTGACAGATCTGCTCTTATTGCTTTCCTCGCCGCTCCGCGATGGAGAGTCGCCCCTTTCTCTCAGCCCCAGGAGCTTCGCTGGGAGTCGGTGGCTCCTCCCCCTTCGACCTCCACCTTCGACCTCTGCGGCCTTCCACAGAACCACAGCCTCTGACGAGGTCATTTGTAACAAGTCCCCACAGCCCTGGTCCCCAAACACATGCAGGCATGCACGAGTGGACACACACACACACGCATACACACACACACACACACACACAGGCACACACACGCACACACACACACACACACACACACACACACACACATTTCCACATAGACACACGCGCACACGCACACACGCGCACACGCACACACGCACACATGCGCACACGCGCACACGCGCACACACACACACACACATTTCCACAAACACATTTACACAAACACAACGTGCCAAAAGTAATAAATCTCACCAATAGTAAAGTGCCCATCAATCACTCTACCTGCGCCAGCGCAGACTCCCTGTGCCCCCCCCACCCCCCCCCCCAACCCCCACCCCTGCGGTTTTGGGCGGCCCCGGCCCGAGGGGGCAGAATTCAGCGAGGGGAAAAGGGGACCGAAACGTCTCCAAAGCTGAGCGATCACACGGAAGCTGGAGAGAGTTTCACACTGGCAGCCCAAGACGGCGTACAAGTATCGACTGTAATGGAATGTGAGTGTATTTAAAAAAAAAAAAAAATCCATCCATCCATCCATCCATCCATCCCCGCTCAAATCTCTGCTTGCTGTGGAAGGCGCGTGTGCCCCTGACCCCTGTCTGCCGCCCCGTGAGTAATCCACCAGACTGCCAGCCCTCGGCCCCGCCGACCGTCCCACATGAATTCAGAGAACCTGTACCTCACACGGGCCCCAAAACGCAAAAACGACAGTCTTCCTTGCCTTTCTGCGCACGATGTAATATCACGCGGGGATCTCCAAGCGCTTCCTCAGAGGTGGCAGATTATTTTTTTTAAATATCACGCAAAGGGGCCAGAAATTTCCCACACGCACACAATTTATAAAAGGTGCAGGAATGAGAATCAAAGCAAAGCAGATGTTTTCACACGCGACTTCTCACTGTACTGCCAGTGGGAGGTACTGTGGCACCGTGGAATTGTTTTTTTAAAAATACATCCTGGTAATATTTTGTCGACGTTCCGTTATTTTTTCGCGGGCCGTATTTGACCGCCAGTCGAACGTCTCTGACCCACGTTAGCGTTTCTGCGCGAGCGAGCAGGTTCGCGTTCGCCGCAGTTCCGAAGCCTCGGATACGGTTGCCGGCGCTGCAGTTTCCCCCCACCGCGAGCCAGCGCGCTACCGTAGGCTAGCCGGGCTAATCAAGGTGATGAATGGGCTGCTTTGGCGGCCGCTCAGCCGCGGTGCTCTGGTGATGAATGAGTCATCGGGGCTCAATCACGCCCAATCACATCGACCGGACCGCTGTGAATCAAAGCCAGAAGAAAACATTACAAATATTAAAAATGGCGGTCCGTTTCTGAAAGAACTGTGGACAACCGGGGGGGGGGGGGGGATGGAATCATGCGGCAATAAACACCGGTTTGGGTTCCTCCTCCATCGCAAAAACTACCACAACGAAATAACGATACCACACGTTAACCACCATGCGACCACCATGTGATCACATCATGTGACCACCATGTCATCACCATGCGACCACATCATGTGACCACCATGCGACTACCATGTGACCACATCAAGTGACCACCATCCGACCACATCATGTGACCACATCATGTGACCACCATGTCATCACCATGCGACCACCATGTGACCATCATGTGACCACCATGCGACCACATCATGTGACCACCATGCGACCATCACATGACCGCCACGTGACCACCACGTCATCACCATGTGACCATCATGTGACCACCACGTTCACTGCAAGCCTGCCTGAATGGTTGCATCACTCCCTTAAGATACATATTGCATTTGAAACATGAGAAATATTTGATGCATTTGGTTTTTGGCTTCGGGCCGCCAAGTATGTTTGCATTGAAAGCACAGGTGTGTGTGTGTGCGTGTGTGTGTGTGTGTGTGTGTGTGAATTTGTGGGTGTGCGTGGCGGGGGATAAATGACGATTTAATTATCTGTCAAGTACAGATAATTAGTACAGGTAATACACAGACAATGCATATTGACAGGTTTATACATAAAATATACAGTAGAAAAGAATGCCTAAACTGCTTTCAATTTCTAAATATACTTTAGTCAAAGGAAATGTTAATCAACAGCACAAAGCTTTGATCAACGAACCGCTTAGTTTTCCCATGGACGTCCCTCGAGACCTAATTAAACAGGTCCACTAATTTAAAACAAAAGCTGTTAAAATAATTTAAAAGTTAACGAGACCGTGAACACGGACGTGGTTCTCCCGGCTTCTGCTCGCGGATGCGCCTGGCCTACATCCTTACAGGGGGACGACTCTCCAAACCCGCTTCATTTTCCATAGCGACCGCGCAGGGACGGGTGGGCAAAGACCAGCTATAAGACCAGCGTCATGGCCCCTCCCACTTATCTCAGCCGAGCCACCCCACTCAGGTGTGAACGCAGGTAGTTACGTTACGTCTATTTGGCGAACGCCGTTATCCAAAGCAACGCACAATAAGTGCAGGCCGAAGGCCATTGGAACAGCTACGAAACACAGGTTCGATAAGGTACAATACTCATTGTGTAACAGTTATCCATAGCCATGGACATCAAGCCCAGTTCGCTATGTAAGCATAGGCTAGAAAGATAGAAAGTTTTTACAGTGAGTGAGGCATAAAGATGAGCAACAACATCAAGATAATGATACAAGTGGCATATAAGTGCTGGTTGGACATCGAGGTGTAACATGAAAGTGCTTAAGGAACAAATTAGAAGGATTCAAGTGGTAAGAGTGATCCTGGATTGGGAGTGCCCTGCAGAGTACTGATAGTTAATCCAGGTACAGTCTGAAGAGATGCGTCTTCATGGGCAATGAACGAGTGGTTTGTAGTTCACCGAGGTAGTCATGGCCCAGCTGGTTCTATGCAGGGCCCAACTACACAGCATGAATACATCTCACAACACCTTTGTTCCACAGTCGCTAACAATTGGCCTTCATCACTTCTAGGAAACCCATGGCGTACAGCCAAGCGAACACCACGATTGATTTGATACTGCTCTGGTTGTTACATTTCCTTGATCTTTGAGGTTTTGTGAGATTGGTGGGGCACAGGGGGTGGTCTGAACAACCTTTTCATCACACGCGGTTTAAGAATGTGGTTTGTGGTTTGTGCAGTCTGTATGTCTGATCTCTCCTTATGGGTTTGTATTTTTTTATTAATTTGTTTATTTATTTTTCTATCCTTCTTCTGAAATCTTTTTGCGTCTTGTTCTTTCCTGATTGTGTTGCTTGCTTTTGTTTTTGCCTCGGTGATAAAGAAATAATTAAAATATTGCAAAGAAGTAAACAACAACAAAAAAAGTTCATAAACACATAGGTGTGAATACCTTGATTGACAGTGTTGCATTCATTTAAAAAAAGTTGTAAGAAATTTAATCTGCACTAAATAAGCATTGGAGAAAATAAAGCTGGACTATGCAGAAGTTACCAAAATTCTCTCTGTGAAATGATCAAAATCAAAAGACTTATCCCTTTAAAAACTGGGTCACATCTTAGCTACGAAGATGAATGATTCAGGCAAAATGATATTCAACTGTATTAAAATATTCAGAATCCTAGGTAATGAGTCTTCCATGGTGGAATAACAGGAAGGGGAAAAATATAGTTCCACATTCTCTGGAAAGCTGGAAGTCAACAGAATAAAAATGTCCACTCTTAACTCAACTCTAACAAGAGTTTATATGAGTCCACTCTGGCCATAGCGGACTCATATGAACTCTGTAAGAGTCCATTTAACTTGAACACTGAACATTTTACTGTGAAGCCTTTTCTTGCATGAATTGCAGATTCTGTTCCTATTTCTCAAAGAAAGTTTTAGGTTAAAGAGCAAGCACTGGCCTTTACAGTATGTGTCTTGTTACCATCTCACAGTTAAAGATCAAGTTTGGTAGTCATGGTAGGCTGGAGGGGGTGGGATGGGGGGACTGGGGGGTGGGGTGGGGGGGGCACAGCCAAACGATATCCTGCGTATGCGGTTTCTGAAATTATTCAGCAAGACGGCAAGTAAAATAGATCCATCAAAGAGATGGGGTGTCAGATGAACCGAGCTGTGAGGAACGATAAGGTGGGGGGGGGGGGGGGGGGGCGGTGGAGGGTGCTGTCTCCCCCCCACAGCTTTAAAAAGCAAATTTGAAGCCTTCAGGAGCTAAAGGTGATGAATAAAATCAGCTGACACCTGCCCGGGCGGAGCAGGAGGCGGTCCCTACGTACGGACGCAGGCCTGACCGCTGGCCTGGCGCGCCTCGCACCCACAAACTCCTTCTTCTCCTTTCTTCTTCTCCTTTCTTCTTCTCCTTTCTACTTCTCCTTTCTTCTTCTCCTTTCTTCTACGTGTTAGCCCCGACTGCGGCGGCAGTGGACGACGTCTGCTATAAACAGCTAAAGAGGTCTAAAGGTCCGTTCGTTCGTTTATTTATGTAGTTAGATTTCCTCACGAGTTCACCAAAAAAAAAAACACCAAAAAAAAAAAAAAAACGAAAGACGGAAATTTGGAGACGGAAATAAAAACGAAACTATTTTTTCAGACGAGCCACTCTGGTGTGCCTCACGTGCCACCCAAAATGAGCACCCCCTACAGCCGGTCCTCGCGTGAGATGTGCTTCAAAAATCAGGGCCCTGGGCAAAGAAAAAGGAAAAGCCAGAATAATAACTAATTAATTTCTCTCCCCCCTAGATATCCGGATTTCTGGGAAAGATTCGTAATTTCGCCATGGGAACCTAAAGCACTGGATGACACGTTAAATGGCGCAGCAGGAAACGTATTCGAATGAACAAAGAGCAAAAGAACAGACGGGTGATTGTATTTCACGGAAAGGAAAGATCCTCTCTGCAGTTCCTCTTAACGGCTACTTCAGAATGCTCAAAACAGCAGTTCAGCCAATGGCCAGCCAGCGGAGCAAAGCACAGCCTTCATTTCGGGAGCTCTGTTTGGCCAGCAGGAAAACTTGTTTTGACCGGGCAGTAACATTTTATGCAACATTTTACTTGTCCTTCCTACATTTAGAGAGGACGTCATGAAATAACGAACACATCAATTAATCAATTCAGCACTGTTACTGTCCCAGATGGGAAAGATGCTTTGCAAGCACAACACCCACTGACACACACACACACACACACACACACAATTTCCTTCTCATACATACATACACAATATACACATGAAGAACTGCTTTACTGGCATAAACAGTGCTCTAATGGAGGATGTGGATCAGTTGAGATGTCCATAAATGCAATAAAATAATAATAATAATAACCAACAGGCAAACACTATTTATTATCAGGGCAGGAATTAATCAGGTGTGCAAACTGAGCAGATTAATGGCAGCTGCATTGAGGGAGAACTCTGTTACATGAGACTCTGTAAACATCTGACCCTGACACACACACACACAAGCTCTCATACACACACACACACACACACACACTCACACACACACATTCTCTCACACACACACGCACACTCTCTCTAACATCTCTCTAGCACACACACACACACACGCACGTGCACACACATGCGCGCACACACACGCACACTCTCTCTAACATAGCTCAGGAGGTAAGACCGATTGTCTGGCAGTCGGAGGGTTGCCAGTTCAAACCCCGCCCTGGGCATGTCGAAGTGTCCTTGAGCAAGACACCTAACCCCTAACCCCTAACTGCTCTGGTGAATGAGAGGCATCAATTGTAAAGCGCTTTGGATAAAAGCGCTATATAAATGCAGTCCATTTACCATTTACCATCTCTCTAGCACAGACGCACACTCACACACGCACACGCATGCACACACACACACTCTCTCTCTAACATCTCTCTAGCACACAGACACACACACACACGCACACACATACGCACACTCACACACACATACACACACACACAGACTGCCTGACAGGAACAGGCCCAGGGAGCAGGGCTGGCCGCTGAGACTGCCTGTCTGAGACAGGCCCTGCCAGCAACAGGGCGCCCTGCAGTCACAGTCAGTGTCAAAAAGGCTGCATATTCCACTGTGCACAGCACCCCAGCCCTGCTCACACAAACACAGCGCACATGTGTAGTACTATATGCACAATACAATATTTATACTGTCTATATAGAGACAATATAAATTGTCTATTATATATTTGATTTCAGTGTTTGTGATTGTAGCATGAAAACACTGTGGGTTCTCCCATACACATTACTATAGTCACTGTAAATAATCAGCAATGTAACACACTTTGTAACGCCTTTCATATCAGTCTACAACACTCTATTTAACACCCTTTGTATCACTCTATTTAACACCCTTTGTATCACTCTTTGTAACACTCTTTGTGTCACTCTTTGTAACACTCTCTGTAGCACTGTTTGTAACACTCTTTTTTGGTGATTCGACTCTGTAACACGCTCTGATCAGCTTGTCAGGTCAATACATTGTGAGTTCCATTTTTCCTGGAGGATGAAACCTCTCACCATCAAAAAAAAAAAAAACGTGATTGGATGATCTTTCAGGACAAAAGAGGTTATGATTTTCTAAATGTGAACGGGGGTAGTCCAATTAGCATAAACACAAACCTTTCATTACTGACACAACACACTGAATGAATGAAATGAAAAGTTAAAAGCCCTTTTTTTTTTCTTTTTTTTTTACACATAATAGACATCTGCGCATACAATCCAGCTTCACAACTGGATATTTCAGGAAAAATGTTCCTCAGGGAATAATGTCAGCACCCCACCTGGGAATGCTGTGGGCACCAAACCACCTAACCACCTGCAGGTGTGCTTCAGGTGTGGGATGCTCGTGAAATGTCACTGCTGCGGTGGATTTCTGATCTAGATATAAGCATAGGGCCCCATTAATGGGGCCAGGTCAAGGGCTTAAAATTCCAGAGTGCAGATGCTGTGACCCCTCCAGGACTGGAGTTAAACCTGCAGACACAGCACCCCCTCCAGGACTGGAGTTAAACCTGCAGACACAGTGCCCCCCCCAGGACTGGAGTTAAACCTGCAGTCACAGCACCCCCTCCAGGACTGGAGTTAAACCTGCAGTCACAGCGCCCCCTCCAGGACTGGAGTTAAACCTGCAGACACAGTGCCCCCTCCAGGACTGGAGTTAAACCGGCAGTCACAGCGCCCCCTCCAGGACTGGAGTTAAACCTGTAGTCACAGCGCCCCCTCCAGAACTGGAGTTAAACCTGCAGTCACAGCGCCCCTTCCAGGACTGGAGTTAAACCTGCAGTCACAGCGCCCCCTCCAGGACTGGAGTTAAACCTGTAGTCACAGCGCCCCTTCCAGGACTGGAGTTAAACCTGCAGTCACAGCGCCCCCTCCAGGACTGGAGTTAAACCTGTAGTCACAGCGCCCCCTCCAGAACTGGAGTTAAACCTGCAGCCACAGCGCCCCCTTCAGGACTGGAGTTAAACCTGCAGTCACAGCGCCCCCTCCAGGGCTGGAGTTAAACCTGCAGTCACAGCGCCCCCTCCAGGGCTGGAGTTAAACCTGCAGTCACAGCGCTCCCTCCAGGACTGGAGTTAAACCTGCAGTCAAAGCGCCCCCTCCAGGGCTGGAGTTTGAGACCCATGAACGAATCGATTTACGTGTTCAGTTGGACTTTGACCCCCGAGGCACAAGGAAGGCTAAAAAAAAAAAAAAAAAAAACTACAATGAGAAGCAATTAAGAAGCCAACTTGCAAAGTCCTGATTTGGTTAATTGCAGAATTTGTCAGCCGTTAAATGAACACTGACTCTGGGCTGGGGAGATAGGAGCATTGTTAGCGGTCCGTCGCATCTCTGGGCCCGCCTGCCCTTCAGTGGTTCAACAGAAATTTGGAGATATTTATGGTCCATTTTAAAGCCTTTCTTTTTATAATCTTTTATTTCTTCGGCGGCAGCGTAGACGATTTCCGCCCACTCCACACTTTGATCCGAAAATTCTATAAAAGAACTCCGCGCCAGACCGGGGGGGAACGATATTCACTGGTGAGTGGCAAGCAGAACACCCCTTTCCACCCAAAAAAAAAAAAATTCAGACACACCCTCCCCCCCCTAAAAATAAAAACTGCAGTGACTTGAGTTCAGAAAATAAGCTTCTGCACTGTCCCAACTGAACATCCTTTGAACATCCGTGCATGAGTGTGTGCGTGTGTGTGCACATATGTGCATGCTAGTGAGCTTGTGCATGTGTGTGTGCATGAGTGTGTGTGTGTGTGCACATATGTGCATGCTAGTGAGCTTGTGCGTGTGTGTGTGCATGAGCGTGTGTGCACAGGTGACAGAGCATGTGTGTGCATGAGTGTGTGTGTGTGTGTGTGCACATATGTGCATGCTAGTGAGCTTGTGTATGTGTGTGTGCATGAGTGTGTGTGTGCACAGGTGACAGTGCATGTGTGTGCATGAGTGTGTGTGTGCACAGGTGACAGAGCATGTGTGTGCATGAGTGTGTGTGTGTGTGTGTGCACATATGTGCATGCTAGTGAGCTTGTGTATGTGTGTGTGCATGAGTGTGTGTGTGCACAGGTGACAGTGCATGTGTGTGCATGAGTGTGTGCGTGTGTGCACATATGTACATGCTAGTGAGCTTGTGTATGTGTGTGTGCATGAGTGTGTGTGCACAGGTGATAGTGCATGTGTGTGCATGAGTGTGTGTGTGCGTGTGTGCACATATGTGCATGCTAGTGAGCTTGTGTATGTGTGTGTGCATGAGTGTGTGTGCAAAGGTGATAGTGCATGCGTGTGCATGTGTGTGCACGTGTGTATGTGCATGAGTGTGTGTGTGCACAGGTGACAGTGCATGTCTGTGCATGTGTGTGCACGTGTGTATGTGTATGAGCATGCCTGTGTGTGTGCGTGAACGTGCACATCACGTTGCTCACGCGTGAGACCGAAACACTGACGGAACACACTGACGGGGGCCAATTAGCATGAAGCTGAAGGCTCTGGAATTGCAGGCCTGCGAAGCCGTCCGCCTAAATTGGGCAAAATTACAGAGCGGGGTGTTGTCACGGGCGACACCGTAATTACAGCGCGCGGGCTTCTGCGCGAGAAAGAAAAAAAAAAAACCACACGCACACACACACACACACACACACACACACACACACGCACACACACACACACGCGCGCACACACACACATGCACGCACACAAAAAAGGGGCCTCTTGATGAGTTTGTCGTGATTGCTGTTTATTTAGCCCCCACTCTCCTTGATCACTGTGGCACATGTGACAGGTATTCCTGCTTTCTTTTTACTCCCCCTACCCCCCCATCCCCACCCACCCCCCCCCCTCCCACCTCGCCCCGAAGCCTGAAAAGAGTGATTATATTCTATTTAAAGGCCCCTCAACAACCCCGGCGACGACGACATCGACAGCTCCTGGTTGCTAAGAGAGAAAAACTTTGAAGTGATCCGGCGGCTAGCCGCTGGTTTCCATCACACGTGCAATTAAACCCGCTTTGAAGTGATCCAATCACACGCTGGGGGTCAAACCGGGGGGGGGGGGGGACAACAACAACAACAACAACAAAAAAAAAACTTAGGAGAAACAAACGGCGGCTAAACGAACGACGATATAAGCGCTAACGTGGCAGCCGGTTGCTCGGGAAACGCGAGCCTAACTGCCCGGCCTTCGCGTCGCCGTCGCCGTGAAGAATTAGCGAATCCGTCGCTAACGCTCTCGCCTCGTTTATTTACTTTGCCGCTCTAACAAAAAAAAAACAAAAAAAAACAGCCGCGCCACCGTCGCTTCGCTAATGCGAACGGAACACGGTGTAACTGTCACTTTCTGAAAAAACAACAACAACAACAACAACAGCAACAGAGCGCGTTAGCGGGGATTCGAAAATCTGTCGCGTTCCGAGAGGTTAATTACTGTGCCCCTCCCCCTCTTCTGCGAGATGTAAAAATATTCATCGGCTGAAATACATCCATATTCCAACCCGCGGGGAAGACGCCTTTTCGACATCTTCAACGCGTGCCGACGCGTTCCTCCCGGTGACGGTTTTTTATCGACCGTCCAGGCTGATCGGGTTAATTGACCGCGAAGCCGTTTTTTACGGTTAAAGATGGATTTTCTTTTTTTTCTTTTCTCCTTTGTGCGCTCGGGAGCACGACGAAGATCGGACGAGCGCTTTCACTTCGCGGAACAACTTAACCGTCTTCGTTTTTTTTTCCGTACCGTCTCGGGAGGTTGCCGAAACAGCTGTTTTCTCGGCACCGCCAAGGGGACTGCCGGGGGTGACAAGGTCGCCACGGAGACGAAGACTGGATTTGGAAGGTGGCCAGGACTCCGGAGGTAACGGTGTGCCTCACCGAGCATTAGGGAAATTGCCCCGGCTGATATCACCCGGCCGTCCAAGAGGACCAGACTCTCCCGCACTGTACAACCCCACTAAAAGTTTCCCCTGGATGACATTGACTGTGCCCAGACACCGGCTGTTATTTGGTTACCGGTGCTGTAAGGCGACTGATTACCTGAACAGTCCTTGAAGGCTTTTTTTTTCTTTCTTTTTTCTCTTTTTTTCTCCAGGAGAGCCAGCAGTCTTCGAGCCACAGGAGGACGGGCTATCGCTGCGGTTACTCGAGTCTCGTTCAGGGGAGCTGGGGGCCTTTATTCACGGAAGGAGGCCTGCGGAGGATCCCTCCGCCGCTCTCTGGGAAAAGGGGGCTAAATGATAAAAGCAGGAGTCCGGCGTGATCTGAGCATCGGGCTAACGTAGCGCGACCTCCCGCATCTTCAGTCCTGCGCGAAGAGAGCCACAGAGGCTTAAACTCAACACAACCGCAGGCCGACAGGGCAGCTGTGTAAGGCCTGTTAAGAACACACACACACACACACACACACGCACGCACGCATGCGCACACACACACATGCACGCATGCACACACGTGTGTGGTCATACTCACAAACACACACGCTTGCCCAAACACAAGCACACAGATGCGTACACATAAACAGACACACTCTCTCACGCACACACACAAACACACACACACGCACGCATGCACACAAACACATACATGTGTATGCTCATACACACACACACACACACACACTAACGCGCCAAACACTCCACACACACACACCAACACGCACACACACACACACACATAGCACGCATGCACTACACGTGGGGATGTTGCTCTACAAAACACCAGGCCATACTCAGGTAGCGGATGTTGCACATCTTCAACCCCCGCATGTAACCACAAACACCAACTAACTGTCTGGGATGAGAGGCATAATTGTAAGTGCTTTGGTCGCATAAGGTCTTATTACAGCTGCCAGCCAAGGGTAAACAACAAACACCACATAATATAACCTGTGGTGCCATACCCACAACACACCACCACACGCACACACCAACAAGTAGCCGGTAGTATGTACGTATAAAAGGCGTAAATGAGTGGGGAATGTTTGGGCCTCTCACAGGAAACACATGCAACGAACGCGGCTTTAGGCCGATATAAACACAGGCTTCCCTGCGCTCTCATCCCTAAGCACCCTAATCGAGGCCCTAATTACAGTTTCATTTTACTTATGCAAAAAATAAATCTAGGATTCAATCAACCTCTGACCCTTAACTTTCACTGCTAATTACAAACAAGATCTTTGAGGGATATCATACATTGACGAACAGACAGACAGACAGACAAACAGCCATATTTGTTGTTCACACAGAAAGCTTCTATGCCGCACAGCCTGGATTTCCATAATAATCCTAACAGAAGACGCTTTTTACAACCAGCTTTTTAAAAGCGTGCTTTTAGGCAGTTAGCAGATCTTCTTATCCACAGTGACTTGCAGCTGAGCGTAACAAGGCTAAACCAAAGGCTCCCAACTTCGAAAAGCAATTTCATTTGGCTTTTTAGGTTCATTTTGTGTTGCTATTTCAATTTTTTAAAATAATGGTCTTAACTGATCTTTAATGTAGTCCATTTCTGCATTTAACTATTGCTGTTATCCATAGTGATTCAGAAGAGAGAGCATACAAAACAGAGATGAACAATAGACCAAGTTTTAGAAAACCAAATACATGGATGCCTTTGCCCCCCCCCCCCCCGGCAAAGGAATCCATCCAGCATGCACATAGGCCCCCAGCACACACACACACACACATTCACACACACACACACACGCGCGAACACACACACACACACTAGGGACCTCTACGGGGTCTGTGTGTTCAGTGCCGGACGGGAGGCTGACAGGCGCATGCACAAATCCCCCCCCATCCCACTGCAGGGTCTCACGATGTCACGCATCAGCACCCACCAGGCTGACAGCAGGAGGGGAGAAGTGGGGGGGTGGGGGGTGGGGGGTGGGGGGGTTGCCACTGCACCTCTCTCGTCAAAACCTGTAACCGAGCGCCTGACACCTTCCCCACATCCCTCACCGAAGGTGCCAAAAACCACAGGTGCGTAATGCTGGATGTTACCTATTCCTGTGCCTTCCTTTCCTATCCCACTCTACTTTCAGGCGTGTGTGTGTGTGTGTGTGTGTGTGTGTGTGTGTGTGTGTTAGTGTGTGTATGTGTGTGTGTGTATGCGTGTGTGAGTGTGTGTGTGTGTGTGTGTGTGAATGCGTAAGTGTGTGTGTGTGTGTGTGAGTATGTGTGAGTGTGTATGTGTGTGTGTGTGAGTGTGTATGTGTGTGTGTGAGTGTGTGAGTGTATGCATGTGTGTGTGTGTGTATGTGTGTGTGAGTGTGTGTGTGTGCACAGGTGTGTGTATGCTTGTCTGTATGTTAATCTATCACACCAAAGTAAGGCTATCAGCACTCCACTTAATGAACAAGACGTGTTTATATGCGAACGGTAAAGGCAGCTCTGAACGTGAATCACAACATTTTTTAGTTTTCTATGTGCTATGGGGAACTGGGCATTACTGAATCAAGTGAACTAATCGAACTAAATCGGACACGTTACTTTCACTGAATGAATCGCTTTTGCGAACGAGTCAGGAAAAAGTATCGAACGTCACATCACTACAACTGCAAATGCAGAAAAAACACAATGCCTTTAGTGATATTCTCTCCCGTCTGAGTCACCTCCAACTACCTATTACATAGAGCATGATAGACCTGGAGAGGTAGGAGCAGATAAGCTATGAACTGAATGGACATGACTACAAGAACTGAGGTAGAGGCCAGGAAGAGTCTAGGACTGGAGAGAGAGCCAGCATAGAGCACATGATGGGGATAGAGCCAGGCCATGAGCTACATGAGGGTAGGCTAGCCATAGTGTACATACGAGAGGTAGTAGCCATGGCGTACTAGACTGGAGGTAGGGCAGCCAGGCGACATGGCGGGTAGAGGCTAGCCATCGTACATAGAACTGGAGGGTAGAGGCGCCTATTACATAGAGACTAGGCCATAGCTAATAGAACTGGGGAGGGTAGGAGGGGCCAGGCCATAGAGTGTACATAGGGACTGGAGAGGGTAGGAGGGGCCAGCCATAGAGTGCACACAGGAACTGGAGAGGGTAGGAGGGGCCAGGCCTTAGAGTGTACACAGGAACTGGAGAGGGTAGGAGGAGGGGCCTGGCAGTGAAGTATAGGAAGTAACAGGAAACAGCCTCTGCTGCACTTGCTTGAGGGCAAAATAGCTTGCTGCCAATTGAATTCAATGTCAATTTTCATGATCATAAATTTGATTATGTGCAGCAGTTTCTGAAACAATGTTTTTTTTTTTTTGTCCAGAAGTCTTGTGAAAATGTATATGAAAAATGTACATATTTTATTACATTACATATTTTTACATAACAATTGTTAATCGAGTTTGAGAATACCATCGAGGAAGTTTTATTCAGCCTTAAGAAGTCTGATGTTCCCCATTCACTTTAACGCGAGCTCCAATGTTTTGCCCTTAGCATGCGCAGTACAGGCTTACTTCCGGGACTTCACACGCTCGGTTTAGCTGAAGGAGTCCCTGCCTGTCTAGTTAAATATGCATGACTATAGAATTATAAGCCTACTGCTGTCCTGTTTTCAATTCCCTTTCTCCTCCTTCATCCATACTCCCAGGCTCCTCTACTGTTTTCTTCCTCACCATCCTCGTCCTCACCTAGGGAAATTCAACATTTGCACAGCTAATGGGATAAGGCCTCTCATCTGGAACCTTTTTTTTTTTTAATCATTAGATAAAAAAAATTATAACGGCGCAATACCAAATTAGGGAGTGTTTATTTATAGCGATCAATATTTAATTATGCATATTCTAATCTTCCGCTTTTCGTCAGTTCATAAGTCTCATCGTGGCTGTTTAAATATTAAAATTAATTTGCGCGACGTAGAAAAAAGTGTGCTGGGAGCACCATCTCGATTGTACGGGCTGAGAGTTTGCACACTCCCCCGAAGCACCTCCACCACTGCCCCCCCCCCCCCCCAAAAGCTAGCACCTTTCTTCCCCCTGGTAATCCTGACAATCATATCTCGCCAAACAAAAATGCGCTGGGGATCGGGTTTGCGGAAAACTGAGATGTCGTCGCGACACTGTTGAAATTACTGTTTCCATCTCTCCCAGTGTTTGATTTGCTCTTTTCTCAAATGGGAGAAGCCCCTCCCTGTCCATCGCTGAGCCTCAAGGCATCCACAAGTTTGAATAAAGTTTTGGTTTAAAATAATAATAATAATAATATTCATATTCTGCGACGATTCTAATCTCGGGGTAGTTTAGACTGGGGGATGAGGAAAAAAAGGGCAAGAGATACGCATTGACATTAGCGGGTAAACAAACATTTCCTTGTGCACTATTGATAAAGTTACTTCAGGGATCATATTTTATGTATTTGTTTTAAAGATTTTAAAGATCAAAGAAATAATAACAACAAAAATGTTAAAATTCCATCAATCTTATCTTCCCTTAAGCATATCCAGCTGTAAAATCCAAAAATAAACCATATGCATAATGTGTTTATCAATACTAGACAAGAACTATGTTGCGTTATTAAAGATGGCTGGATAAATTATTAACACATTGACATAAATTTACTAAATAAACCACATTTCACACATCCAGCTTAACTGTGAAATCCATCCAAGCAACGCAGATCAAAAATAACAATAAAAAATAAATAATTGCAAACAGCGCCAAAGGAAACTACACATTAACACAAAACCGCATAAAAACGAACGACACAAACATGATTCGCGACATGTTGTTTAATTGTCTGCTTCTCCTGTTCTACACGATCCCGTTAAATGAAGCTCTATGACAGCGACGCTGGAGTAGGCGGTATTAATTTAATGCCATTAGAGTTGCGTGGGATTCGTTTGCTTTCGTCTTCCTGGGGCTATTTCTGGCTCAGTCACAGATACGGAGGCTCCATCTGGTGATCTTTTTCTTCTTCTTCTTCTTCTTCTTCTTCAATCCCGCGCGCAGGTCAAAACACAGTTGCCAAATGGAAATGAAAACGGCGAATAAAGGTCATAGGTCAGGCGTTCGTTCGCTATGCTAATGCTAATGTAGCTATGCTAATGCATCACGTGACTCTGTAGCCACTTAGCTATAGTAGTGCTTAACCATACCCAGTCAGTGCTTAGCGAACACATCCAATCAGTACTAGCTGAGTCAGCGCATAACCATATCCAGTAAGTACTTAAGCCATGCTAACACATTACCAGAGAGAGTAGGTACTTAGCTGTGCTAATGAATTACCGTACTATGCCCTGGCAGTACTATGCTAACGCAGCTGCTGCTGCAACCAGCGGATGCACAGCTATGCTAATGTAAGACAAGCTCTGACTAGCTTCACAGCAAGTGATTACAACAGTGGAGTATGTGGCTGACGACGTGTTGAACACCGATCCCCCCCCCAGCTCCTGCAGCACTCCAAAAACGTGGTTCCGATCTCTCCAAAGGAGACGAGAATAATGTTTAGAATTTACCAGAACTCTGCCACATTTTTTTGGGATTTTATTTGAATTCCTGTCCATAAAGGACAACGCTACGCTACATTATGTTAATTTAGCAGATGCTCTTATCCTGTGCAACAGAAGTACATTCCCCCTGATTAATATTTATTAATAATTAATGAACCAGTTAGCAGTAGTGTCAAATCTGGCTAACAACGTTCCTGGACCACAGTACAGCACATATTGTACAGTATGCAGAATCACTAAAGCACTATGCAAGTTAACTATGTCGACAAAGAACCAAAGGACATATTATAAATACATACAGAACACATCCACAACAGGCCCTAACACAGAAGCATGAAACCTAGAGAATAAAAAAAATTAAAAAAAACATTGAAAAACATTCTAATCTACAGAGTGGGGATGGAAGTGGAAGACACAGTCTAATGTTCACATCCAAGTAATTTTTTATTATTATTATTTTTAAAGAATCGTTTTTCCTTTTAGGGTTGCAATAGATGCAATCTATATGCATGTATTCTACAGTTGTGTGTGTGACATGAGAAATAGCAGAACATATTCATATGCAAAAATATGTATTATACATACTATGCTATTACCACTTTAAATACAGGGTACACAAAGTGGATTTTACTCATTTACAGCTTCACAATTATCCTTAATTTACATATATAAAATATTCGGTCCTGAATGTTTTTTTTTTTTTTTTTTCCAAATCCTAGTTTCTTCCTTTGCATTATGCAGTAATTATCTGGCTTGTTTACTGTATCAATCAAACAGTTTTTTATTTTAGTTTTTATGGTGAGGTATTGTGTATATTTTGTTGTTTACATACTTATCACTTGTTCTGCAGAACTTCCTTGCGGGAGAACAGGTGAAGTGCAGTATGAGTGCAGGGCTAATATATGGGGAGCACTAGCATAACGTGCGATGAACTTCGAGCCGAGATTTTTTTTTCAGGTGGCAGAAAACGAAATAAGAAACCGAGACAAAACTGCGAATGAATTATTCAGCCGGGCAGCCATTTGGCCATCATTTGCATTGGCTTATGATTTCAATACCCAGCGATCGTGCCAGAATCTGCACATCCCAAAAACAGAGAGGACAAAAGAAAAGAAAATAGAAGTGCTTGATGTGAGCCACAAAGAAAGAAAATGCAGAATTTCCATTGCAATAAAACTGCACGGGGTTTTTACATTTAAAACGAACAATAAACAGCTCTCATGGCAAACGTACAATAATGATATGAATTAGGAGACATAATATGGATATCGCGTCGTTTAGATTTGTTGTGATTGTCGGTTCTCTCAACATCACCTGTGCTTTTTTTTTTTGTTCATTTTTGGCATTTATGAACACAGCTTTCTTCCTCAGTAAATCGCAGGGAGTGTGACAGGCGCTGGCGCGGTCTACCTCCTGAAATATCTGAAAAAATAAAACAATGTAATTGTTGCGCGATTGTTCATTAGCCGTTATTCTCCCAGTGCGTTTTCTGCGCGGTGCGGAATGCTTTCGCGCAGTGCAGTGGCAGTATAGGGTTTAGCAGGCACTGGGTTAAAACACGCCCCCTATAGGCGGGAAAGTTTTGTGCCGTTCTATCAGCGCTTTCAACATTAAAGCCGGGCACCCACCGCACGCGTCGCGTAAGCGTCGCGTAAACAGCAGGGCGAAGCAGCACAGCGCGACGCGTAGGGTGTCTCCACTGGTTCCGTTTGTGTCGCGCAAAGGCTTGCGTAAAAGCTAGTAGCTCTCGCAGTCTGCAGTGGGATTACATCGTGTATTTCACGTTTGTTCACGACTGTTGATTATGGGTTAAGTGAATACTTTGGTGAGAGACCTTTTTCAGTTTGTTAATTTGGTAATATTTCGTTAACTCGTAAATACATGAGAAAGTAAACGCTTTCATGAATTACCATAAACTTAAATCGCAACGTAGCCTGCATAACAATCAATCTCAAACTGTATTTTATTTGCTTGGTTATGCCAATTTCATGAAGAATATGTAATGATCATAATAATAATAAATAATCCGTAATCAACCATTGGGAATTCCCGTGTTGTCTTGTCATTCACGTCAAAACATTTATAGGATCAGATTTAGTAAAATCAGCTAATCACGAAAAAGACAGTAACAGTTTAATCTTGAAGGGATATGAACACCGGAAGCTTTGAAGTACAAGTGCAATAAAGGCTTGCTTACAACTTCATTTATAAAATAGGTGCATTTTCATCGGCAAGACCACTAAATAATCTGATTTTTTTAAAGCTCTGTGGATTATCTGATTTTTATTAACAAGCCCTTTTTGAAAGCACGGCGAACGAAGACATCGGAGAAGTCAAATAGGCTGAGCAATGGTTGGTTAAAAACTATCTTCCAATACTCGAGCTAACAAACCGCTGCTCGGTGCATTCCCTTCTACGTCACTCAATAGCCTACGTCTTTCTGTGGTGTATTTTCAAATTTACCCCACCCCCTCCGCAAAATAAGACAGCGAAACTAAGTTTGCCTTTCCCCCAGGTTCCAGTTATTTATTTATTTTTACAAAACGAAAAGGCTTGTATTTTTTTTTAGCTGCTTAAAAAATATCTGGGAGGTAACTAGGGACACACCCCCAGTAATATAAGAATGAAATATAAATCAGAGCATGTATACCTAGCATTTTAGAGTATATTTCTGTGTATAAACAGGCCAACGTGACGCGCGACAAGCCGAAAAAATAGAACAGAAGCGAAAAACTACGCTTCAGTTCGCTTGTGTCGCGCGAGCTTCGCAGCCGGTACGCGACGCGTTCGCATCTGGTGGAGACGACGTCGCCCGCTGCCGTTGTAATAACAGTACTTCAACTACGCTTCAGTTACGCGCGTAATACGCGCGTAGTGCGCTCGCGGCCGATACGCGTGCGGTGGGTGCCCGGCTTAACACTTCTTGTGCACTGACAAGAGTGAAGGCAGGTGACACAGGTCAGGTGACACAGGTGAGTGACACAGGTGAGTCAGGTGACAAAGGTGAGCCCGGTGACACAGGTTAGTCAGGTGACAATGGTCAGGTAACACAGGTGAGTCAGGTGACACAGGTCAGGTAACACAGGTGAGTCAGGTGACACAGATCAGTGACACAGGTGAGTCAGATGATACAGGTCAGTGACACAGGTGAGTCAGGTGACACAGGTCAGGTATAGGTCAGCGTCTGATATATTTCCCTTTGGTGCTTTTAAACTGTTAGGGACATTGATCGTCTGTCTGTTTGTGTAGCTCCTCCACCCTCTATATTTCCTGCTTAATTGGCAGGAAAATTACACATGCATAAATATTCTTGCCAGAAGCCAAAGCGCTGCATTAATTAGCCCCGAGTTTCTTTGATGCGTGCGCTTACCTTGACGTAATGAAGATCTCTCAGATTAACTTTGGTCACTGTGGTCATTTCGGTCTCTGAATTTTATCCCTGACAGTCCACTGAACTTGGCCACCGTGATTAACCTGAAGGACAAAAAATCAGATAAAAAAACTACAGACTGTGAAGAAGCGTGTGAGAGAAATTTTTAATTTAATCAAAGAGAAAAGATATTCCTTTTTTAAAAACTTTTAATATAGATGACAGAAATATGGACTCATTTCTTTTTTTCCGCCCCGTCCCCTGATGATTCTCCTTGTAATGCAAGGATTGAATTCCATAATTCTACAAATTGAATTAATCAGTTACAAGGATTCTTACATAATTATCTCTCGGACGCAAATGTGACTTAACAAGCCACTTCTCAACTTCGCTGTCCTCAGGAGATGACAGGGTGGTAAGCAATGGGGGCGGGGGGTTGGGGGCCAAGGGGTCGGAGCAGTGTTTGGTTGACAAAAAAAAAAACTTATTTGGAGGTAATGATTTATTAATATATAAAAAACGGAAATAAACTGAAAATGAGGAAATGGGGGTGGGTGGCGTGGCAGTGGTGGTGGTGGGGCTGGGGGGGGATTAGGGGGGGGCGGGGGGTTAGTGATTTGTCGGAAGCCTGAAATTAGACAGAATATTTCCACGCAGCGCAGGATTTTTATTAAAAGCTTTTTACTGCTTCTGATTTAAGCCAGCCTGATCTTCATAAGCCTCATCCAAACAACAGATAATGAATCTTTCTTTTTTTTGGCTTAGGTTTGGATTCTTTTTTTTTTCATGATTTTTATTTATTTTATTTTTTTTAATGCAGGATGTGATCACAAGGAGAACTTGGAGAGGAGGAGAATTTGCTGCACAAATTATGGGATTTAGATTAGGAGAGGCCCAATCGGCTGGTTTGAGCAGTGCGCTGATATTAATGAAAAGCCAGCTCAGGCAGGAAACCACCTGGACTGTGTTCTATATTAACTTCTTTACGAGGTCCAAGCTTCTGCATGTGTGCGTATATACAAATGCGCATATGTATATGCATGTATACTGTGTGTGTGTGTGTGATGTGTGTGTGTGTGTGTGTTAGCTGGATAACTGCGCTGAGTAAAACACGGAACAGCAAATTTGTTTTACTTCAGTCCATGCTCCAGATTTGGTGAGCTGTTTCGGGTTTTACTCAGCGCAGTTATCCAGCTATGTGCTCCTGCTTCATGAAACAGGCCCCTGTTTTGAGATACAGGCCCTTGGCGACTGCTTACCAATGGAAGTGTTACCAACAATCTAAATGCTAACAGGCTCACATATTTCCCACAACATCATCGCTATCTACTGGCTCTAGTTATATTTTAATTGCCCTCAATTGCGCTCTGTATGAAAATGTTTTTGTTTTTTTTCCCCCCCGCCCACTGCATTTAATTTATTTTTTATTATTTATTCACCAAGTGCTCGCAGACTAATAAAACCATACACTGGTGAAATGTTGTGAAGTAAAAATGGATTAAAAGTCCCTTTATACACTGAAATTGAAAGTGCAGAAATGCCGATGTACACAATTAAATGTGTTGTTGTTTAAAAGAAACAGTGAAGGAACCCTATTACTAATTGTGTAATGTTATTTACATTACACTCTGGCATTTATCAGACTTTCGAAGCTTACATTTTTATTTTTTATTTTTTATTTTTGCAGATGATCCATTCCATTACAGCTGCATATTTACTGAAACAATTAAGAAAGTACCTTGCTAAAGGGTGCAATTGCATCACCCCAGCTGAGTGCTGAACCCACAGCCTTGGGAGTTGCAATCTGTTTTCAAACCATTATGCGGCACTCTCAAAACAGATGTGTTAAAAAATAAAAAATAAATTAAAAAAAAACTACACATAACATGTCATTTGTATAGCCTAAACCTAGTAGTGAAAGGGTTGCCTATTAGAATATGTTATGTAAAAAGGGTAGGTATAAAGCTTCAGCCTACACCTTTTCGGTCAATATTTTTTGTTTTCCTATTAATTAAATTTAATGCCTTATTGTTATTTATTTATTTCTATGTGCATTCTTTTTGGAAAATTGTTAATAAGGACCGAAATAAATTGCTACTACTACTATTATTTAAAACACCTCCGTGCCTAGTTAAGGACAACACGTTTTGCGTTACTTTCAACACAGTCAGTGTCAAAATGCCCCCCCCCCTCCTTTTGTAACACATAAATTGGTATATTTGTAGAACACAAAAGTAGTGGCTTTTGACACAAAATGTGTGGAAAGTAGCACAAAAGTAGTACCATAGAAAGGATATTAGCGGTGCTAATATAAATGTGCTTCGTAAATGGCAGCGCTATGGTGTCATGGAATCACTGATTCGAAACGATCGTGATAGCGCCGCGGAGCCTTGAGGATTCTGATTGGCTGCCCGTCGATGATTGACGGAGATGATATACACGCCCCTTTGGAGTTCATGAAGAGTCACTTTCCCGTCACTAAGTAACACATCCTTTTTTTTGGGGTGGGGGGGGGGGGGAGTGTACGCTGCTGATGACATCACCATTCGAGAAGAAGAAGAAGAAAAAAAAAACACCAGCTGGAAAGAGACTAGTGTGGGTGAGGGGTGGGGGTGGGGGGGTGTATGTACAGTAGCCGTTAGGAGAAATGCAGTCTGTGATAGGAACAGACATCTCCAGGCCCCTCTGTGGATTCAGACCTCAACAAGAATAACCCTGGGTTCCCCCCCCCCCCCCCCAAGACGACCATGATAGGACAATCAGTCTCTTTATCTATCCCTCTCTATTAGTCTCTCCCTGTCACACTCTCTCCCTCACTCTCTCGCCTCTTTCCCTCTGTCTCTCTCCATCTCCCTTTCTCTATTTCTCTGTCTATCTTGCTTTCACTTCTCCATCTTCTCTTCTTCCCTCTGTATCTCTTCCTCTCTCAAACTGTAAATCCATTTCAAAACTCTGACAGGAAAATGCATTTATAGAAATGCATTGAAACATATGGGTTACTTCAGATCAGTGTTTATTCTAACAACTGTTTTTTTTACTTAGTCATAGTCTTTGTCTTCTGACAAAAGAGCATTTCAGTAAAGACCTTTAATAACATTTTAGCCATGCCATCTTAATTCTTTTTAGTCAACGCAAAAAAAAATCAGAATTTTTCTTTTTTTACTTTAGTTGACAAAAATGACTACTTGTTTTATTCACATTTTAGTCATAACTTAATTTGGCCACATTTACATTTCCCTTATTCCATTGCACATATGTGTTAATATGGGTTTAACAAGTATTAGGCCTATAACTGAGATTGTAATTTACACAAATAATTGCTTAGGGACACAGCACTAGGGAAAGTGCGACTTGCTTTAGGAACATTTTGTTCCCTCCTGGAGTTCGGTGCCTTCAAGGGGAGACTGTTGCTTATTGGCACTTCTGTCACAATTCCAGAGTGGCTGGGTAATCGTATTTAGGCCCGGGTTACCGTTCCAGATTGTGATGTTATTTTGGACGACCGACGGGATCAAACAAAACCACATTCAGCTTCGTAGACGTCAGCACGTTGCTTTGCGGCAAACAGCTGAGAACAATTCCGTGGAGGGATGTTTAAAATCAATTTTGCGATAGCTGCGCTATTATAACTGCATGCTAGCCTGTATGCTAACTGTATGCACTTAAGCTAGCCAACTGATGTAACTGGCTTCTCATCTGAGAAAATAAACACTGTAACTTTCCACTACAGCTTATAGAATGTGATTGTGTGCTGTGGCATTAAGATTTGCCTTCACTGGAACTAAGGGGCCATGGAAAAACAGCCCCAGACCAAGGGGTGTCCAAATACTTTTGATCACATAGTGTATTGTTATTATTGTTGATGATGTTTTTGTTGTTGTGATTATTATTATTTCAACACAGACTACAGGAAAATAACTACAGAAATTCATGACTGGGATCTCTCTCTCTCCCTCTCTCCCCCTGTCTCTCCCTCTCTCTCTCCCTCCCTCTCTCAGGTCCTGTCTGTTGTCTCCCAGAATGTTGGCTCTGAGCCCAATGGGCCTGGAGGCTGGTGTCGACTGAAATCTAGTGTGATCAGCCTTTAGCCGTTAACTTTGATTCACAATTAAATCCAAGTGTTACTTATCTCACGAAACAGAGCTTGGCTGGAGCAGGGACTGGCAAAGTGAACTCGCCAAGCTGTGCTGGCGAATAAAAACACATAGGCTGCCTTTATTTGCAATCAAAAGTACAAAAAACAAAACAAAAAAAAAACCAAAAACAAACATATGATTGACGTGCCAACAGGAGCCGTAGGCCTATGTTACTCCAAAGTGCAACCAATCTGTTCCTGAAAATATTGATAGTGGGAGGAAAAACTATTTATTTATGATTGTTTTTTTTTAAATTTTATTATTATTATCAAGCCTTAAAAAGAAATCCCTCCACACAGTATGATATCTGGGAGGATAACAGCTGATAAATTAGCAAGAAAATATTTTGAAGAAAAGAAAAACACAAAAAGAAAAAGAGGAAAAAGCTAAATATTAAGTGAATGAATGAATAAATAAATAATGAACAGAAAAAAAGTTCAGTCATACTAGTATTCAGAGCAGAGCAAAAAGCACACATAAATATGAATTTATATATATATATAAAAAGATATCAATTTTATATAAATAAAACATAACTTACTACCCACATGGTTCACCCCATACAGACCTCCCTGCCCATCTCTATTGAAGAAAAAAACCACAAAAAAACAACAAATGCTAAAGAGGTCTGTGTGTGTGTGTGCGTCCGTGTGTGTGTGTGCGCGTGTGTGTGTGTGGGGGGGGGGGGGTGTCCAGACAAAGGTAATGAAATAAGGTCAATGAAACGAGGTCTGTAAAGGTCAGCCATTTTGGTTTTTAATTCTTGTCCAATTACGTATGCATTCCCCGGCTTAATCGCACCCATATTGGCCAGCTCGTGTTCCACCAAAGAAAAGATTTCCGCAAACTAACCGTGATAATTTTGTTCTCATTAGCATTTCTGTCGATCGGTTCCCCCCCCCCCCCCGCGCCAAACGTACCTGCGAACGCTGCTGTGAAATCCTAATTTCTACGCCACCCGCAGTCCAGGCTCGAGCGCTCGGCCGTGGTTGTCACATTGAATTATGTTTTTTTTTTCTTTTTTTTTGTTGCGTGGTGACCTCAGCCCCCGGCTCCGAGAGTAGCCGCGGTACCTCTGAGCGCTTCGGAATGAAAACAAACACTTGAAGGTTGAAAGAAGAAAACACAGAAAGAGAGACTTTCTTTCTTTTTTTTTCTTTTCAAAAAACCACACAAGAAGCCAGAAGCCAGATGTACTACTTCTGTGTTTCATTTATTTATTTTTATTATTTATTTATTTATTTATTTATCTATTTTACTTTGCACCGTCTCAGGAAAATAACACGGAATTATACCTTTTATTGTTTTATATCTACGTTTCCATGGTGACCTGCCTAAAGCAGGTGTAGAATCTTTTACATGCAGGAAGGTCACGCCCTCGTTCGGTTTGAGCCATTTCTACTACGGGGAAATATTCAACGTTCTACAAAAAAAATTCTCAAAACACGGTCGACACGGACATGTGGAGGCGATGTGCGCCCGCTACACTCTCCAGAAATGCACCCCAGTGAAACGCCGTGAAAAACTCGTTCGCGAGTAACAGTGCAGTTTTGGGCAACATTCGACATGCATCACCTGCAACAACGCATGAGTTGCGGGCACAGATAGCATCACTGCGCTAAGCTGCTTTTTTGATTTTCTCGCTTTAGAACCTGGGGTTTCAACGGGGGCACCGTGGAACCCTGGGGGTTCTAGAAGGCATCGTAGGAGGGTCCCTGGCCAGGACTTGATATGCAATGACTATGCACTCAGTAGATTTTTTGGAAATTCTTTCAAAATGTGTAACCATATTTAACTCATGAAGGGGGTCCCCTTGGAAGCCTGTATGGGGGGGGGGGGGGGGCAGTCACTGGATCAGAAAAGGTTGGACACCTCTGCCTTAGACCACAAACCCCCAAATGCCCCCATTCCCCCATCTTATAAGAGACTTATGTAAGCATTTTTCATAGCGTACAAAAATCCTCGACAATTGAAAACATGCACTAAAACGTTTTTTTTTTTAACCCCAGAAAATGAAGTATCCCTTAAAAGTGTACAGCAATACTAACATTTTGTCTGTCTCTGCACCACTTGACAATTTTAAAAAAGAAAAATTGGGAGGTCAAGAGGGAGAGCACAGAGAGTAAGAGCACAGAATGCAATGGCACGGCTTAGATTTGAGATTTTTAGATTTTTAACAATAGGACTAATGTGATGTATCAAATAGAGACAGGATATTTGACTTTAGAACTAAAAAAAATGGGATTTTTAGTGCTTATCACTGCTTTAAAGTTCGGGGCAGTTAAGTTTATGGAGCTCCATCGGTTTCTGGTTTTCGGGTTCCAAGGTAAGATCAGATGAGGTGTGCTCTGGGACCCTGAGAAAGACACTGAGAAAGAAGGGGATTTCTACTTCATTCTTCAATTTAAAACATTTAATTCAATAGGTGATTTTAACCGTTTTTTTTTTTTTTTGTATTTTAAAATTTTTTTTGAACAAAAAAAAAGAAAAAATTTCTGGATTTTTCCCCCCCTCAGGCTCGTCAGAAGCCTCTGGTGGTGTGACTCACAAGGAGTCCCGTGGCGGCAGTGAAATTTAGCACAAACGTTAAAAAAAAAAAACTGACAGGAGAGATTAATCTGGGACGAAGCACATCCCTCTTAGTGTTTACGACCCGCGGAGAGGAGATTAATTAGGAGCAGAACGGAAGCACTCGTTGAGGGACGCCGTCTCATCTGTCCGCGGAAAAAAAAAGTCGCGCAGCGTTAGGCACTGCGGAGTCCGCCTTCCGCCTCGGGGCGGAATCGTGACACGGCGTTAATTGCGTGAATCGTGCTCCCTCCCCCTCCCCCCCCCTCCTCCCCCCCCCCTCCCCCTCCAGCCTGCAGACGGGACGGCCTCTACTCGACAAACCCCCATGTACGCTGATTTTTTTCACCGCAGCAGCCAACCCAAAATTTGTTGTTCTTTCTTGGGTTTTTTTAAATATTTGAAATTCCCCTGAGCCGTCCATGTCGAGACCTATGCACATGCAAAAACACACACACATGTTCATACACAAATTGCAAAGATTTCACAAAAAATTTGTAAACTTCATATCTTCAACTGTTGTCACTTTAAGAGAGTGCAGGCCGGTTAGAGCACTGCTGTTTTAAATTGGCGTGGACCAATCGAAGAAATACAGGCTATGCAAAAAAAAAATGACAATGGCCAAATGATAAAAGTCCACCTATCCATCCATTATCTAACCCGCTTATCCTGGTCAGGGTAGTGGGGGGGGGGTGCTGGAACCTATCCCAGGATGCATTGGGCGAGAAACAGGATCGCGCCCTGGACAGGATGCTATCGCCCCCCCCCCCCCCCCCATGTACGCTGGTTTTTATTCCAACCACGATTTCAATCCCAACATTCTTTATCAAGTTGTTACTTTTTCTTAGTAAGGTGCTTTTTTTAAATGTTCAGATGGATAATTTACCCTCTTGAGCCACGTTATGTCAGAAGTAGCTATGCATTCCATTAAGAATAAAATTCCCATGTTCATATTATGCTATATTGCAAACGATTGCACAAAAAATGTAAATTATTTTCAACTGGTCAAATTAAAGACTGAGGTGAACCGGTAGGCTGCTAATTGGTGAAAGTGTGGACACCTGGCCACTAAAACTCACCATCTGGAAGATAATGAAGAATTCAAAGACGAAGCAAATGATAACGATCCACACCTACATTGTGTTAATAGGTTTAAGGGGGGGGGGGGGGGGAAGTAGAAAAGAAATGTAACACATGTTCAACAACTTTATCTGGAGCCCATTGATTTACCTCTTAAGTCTTACATTTGATCAAAAAAAAAAAGTGTAACTGTTTTAATGTCATTGTTTGACACATTACATCACAGGCATTTAGCAGATGCTCTTATCCAGAGCGACTTGCACAACTTTTTACATAGCATTTACATTGCATCCATTTATACAGCTGGATACACACTGAAGCAATGCAGGTTAAGTGCCTTGCTCAAGGGTACAACGGCTGTGTCCTAGCTGGGAATGGAACCTGCGACCTTTAGGTTACAAGACCAACTCCTTACCCATTATACTACACTGCCGCACATGGGTCATATGGAACAATAATCACAATATGAATGTGGGAATTCTATTCTTCCTGGCACGCGTAGCTATTTCTGCCATAATGTGGCCAAAGAGGGTAAATTTTCATTCCAAACATAAAAAGCAGAAGCGACAAACATAGTTACTATAAGGCGACAGCTCTACAAAATAACCCTCAGTCATTTTATTAGTTACGTTATTTTCTGTAAGAGAAAGAGCGTGGAAATCTCGATCTAGAAGGTCGATCTAGAGGGCGGCCACAAACTACCATGATGCAACACATGAATTTCTCTTATCCCCCTTCATGTGCCCGCGGCACCCCATCCCCCCCCCCCCCCCCCCCCCCCACCACCACGAGTCCCACCCATTCTGGAAATCTCAAACTTTGGACTTTTATCTAACTTGGAGAGGCTCTGCACTGTATTATATACCAGTACTTAAAAAAAAAAAAAAAAAATTTACTCTCTTTGTGTGAACCTCCCCTACTTCTGAAATGACTCTGGTGCCCTTGTTATGTGGGACAATATGTCTGTCAATCAGTGAATCAGTAAGCATTCCCCCCACCGGGCAATTGCTT
This sequence comes from Anguilla rostrata, assembly GCF_018555375.3. Lineage (NCBI taxonomy): Eukaryota > Metazoa > Chordata > Actinopteri > Anguilliformes > Anguillidae > Anguilla > Anguilla rostrata. The sequence continues at coordinate 75,715,350 of NC_057933.1, read as the reverse complement.
TTTTCCTTTTGCAGTCTAAATGCCTGAGAAATAATATATGGTGGTCTGAGGAAAACTGCATTGTGTGCGAAGGGACTGTCCATTAAAGGAAACACGCGTGCCAGTCCCAGGGCATCCCTCCCACTTCTTTTATTCTTTTTTCTTCCAATTTTTTGTTCACGTTTTTTTTTTTCTTTTTTCCTTTCTCTTTCTTTCAATCTTTCAACCATGTTGACAGCAGCTTAAGAGAGAGAGAGAGAGAGATAGCGAAAGAGCGGAGGAATGAAAGATTGTTTGGCTGCAATCGCGGTGAGATTGCTCAGAGTTAAAAAAGATCACGGATAAACAAAAAAAGGGCAGAGAGAGAGAGAAAGAGCTGGAGAAAGACTGAGATTGAGAGACTTTGGGGGGGGGGGGGGTGGTGGGCTTTTCTCTTTCACAGGGCAGAGGTGATCCAGGAGGGGTTTGTACATCGCAGGTTTGGCAGATCGGACTATGGAACAGGCTGTCCTGGGGCAGGCCCATGCAGTAATTCAGCATGATTAATGTTCCTTTCTGGTGAAACACAATCCCCCTCCCAACCCCATTACCATTTACTTCACCCCCCGCCCCCCCCCCCGCCCCCCCACCCCACCCCAAGTCTTCTGTTTCACTGTCGCCTTCAGGTGAGCTCAAGTCTACTCCTGACTGTATTCTTCACACACACACACACACACCCCTTAAATAATCACACACACGCATCCCTTCAATAATCACACACACACACACACACACACACGCAAACACCCCTTCAATAATCACACACACACAAACCCCTTCAATTATCAAATACACACACACACACCCCTTCAATTATCACACACACACCCTTCACAATAATACACACGCACATGCTCACAGAAGCTCACGGACACACACACACACACACACACACAGACACACACTACACGCAATTAAACCAGACTCATTGTCTTGCAGAAACCTCAAAGGGAGAACACGAACCAAAACGTTTGCATTACACGTGAGAAAGATACTGTACCGTGCGATTACCAGCTAGGCAGACATCCAGGCTCATCGTATTTCCATCCGTATATCTCCCACCGGCGGTTATCTAGACCAGCTCAGGTGAAACACTTCACTCAAGTGCCAGAAGGCCCGGCTCCACGATCAGAAGAGTAAATGGTAAATGGACTGCGTTTATATAGCGCTTTTATCCAAAGCGCTTTACAATGTATGCCTCTCATTCACCAGAGCAGTTAGGGGTTAGGCGTCTTGCTCAGGGACACTTCGAACCGGCCACCCTCCGACTGCCAGACAACTGCGCTTACCTCCTGAGCTATGTCGCCCCATATTCAAGAGTATTCAACAGTCATTGGACTGTCGAAAATTAATTTGAATAGATGCAATATTTGTATCTAATTTTTATGCCACAATCTTTTGCATAATCTGCGGTGTAAAGCGTTCACACCTTCTCTCATCTGTCTGCATTAGATCGATGTCACGGGGCGACACGAAACTAAAAAACCTTCAATTTGAAATCGGGGCCTGACGGTAAGCGTCGCCAGGGAACGCTGGTTCGCCGCACGCGTTCGCCGAGCGTCAGTTATGTTTGAGGGCTGCCGTCATCGCCAACTGTTTCTGTAAAAAAATACGGCCAAATAGAAAATGTGAAATTCCGTTAAATAAATATATATAAATCGAGTCGTTTGAGGCACACTGGGTCTGCGAGGATTGTGTGTGTGTTTTCTTTTGGGGGTGGGGTGGGGCAAGGGGCTTCGATAATTCAGCAAGGAACTGGCCAACGGCACCAGTGAAAATAACGGGACAAGACTTTTTTCTTTTCTTTTCTTTCTTTTTTTTGTTACCGTAAACCCAGCAGTAAATTGGATGTTTGTGCAGAAGGCACGTCAAACTGGGATCCCTCAGCCAAACAAGCAAGCCTCTCATAATGAGCTCGGAACAGGAAGTTTAAACCACTCAGGACCGCGTTACACTCAGAGCACAAACCACCGGGGGGGGGGGGGGGAAGCCATGGCGAAAACAGTAATGATGGGGCCACAGCAACACTATCGAGACCTCAGCCTAGTTTGGGAAATATGAAATAGAATCAAAATTGGCAGCATATGAAATCTATATGAACTACTGCTGTATCTCTCTCAATGCACGCACACATGCCACACACATACACACGCATGTGTACGCATGCACACACACGTATGCCCAGGCACACACACACATGCAATCGCGCATACACACATGCACGCACACACACACACACACAAAGGTAGTGGGTAAAGAGGTGGAAGTGCTTTGGTAAACTCAGGACTTAATATTGAAAGCAGGTGCGGTTGCCAAATATTAATTAATAGCATCCCAGCACACTGTACAAAATACCCCAAAATCCCAGGCGGGCGCGGGTTGCCCGTGCCCATAGCGAGCGAAGCTAAAGGAGGAGGGCTCGGTGGCCGCAGGGAGCGCATTTGGCGGGTGCCCCAGCGACGAGGGCGGCTCAGCTCGCTGACGTTTCGCGAGGAACCGCGTCCAAGGAGATTTCGGCAAGGAGCTCTGAGGGAAAGACATCATCAAGGGAAGCCGACGGTGGGCGGAAGCGTATACCGCTGGATTGTGATGTGCACGCATTCAAGGCTGAGCAGTTGACGGCTAATTTCAACCTGGACATTGTTAACATTTAGCAGTTGCTCTTATCCAGAGGGACTTACACAACTTTTACACAGCATTTTACATTGTATCCATTTATACAGCTGGATATATACTGAAGCAATGCAGGTTAAGTACCTTGCACAAGGGTACAACGACAGTGTCCTACCCAGGAATCGAACCAATGACCTTTCGGTTTCAAGCCTAGTTCCTTACCCACTGCGCTACACTGCCGCCCTATGACATGAGCAGGCAGATGTCTACTGAGAACTCTACAGCATTGGTAACTAACCCTGTTCCTGGAAATCTATCATCCTATCCATCATCAATCAAGCTGTTGGTTTTCATTTCAGCTCTAATTTAGCACACCTGACTCTGCTAATTAGCAGCTCAACAAGATCTCTAGCTGTTGAATGAGGTGTGCTCTGTTAGGGTTGCCAACGAGAACCTACAGGATGGTAGATCTCCAGGAACAGGATTGGTTACCTGAAGCCTGAGCGTTCGGGCCCAACAGCGAAGGGTTCTGGTGGTTCTGCTATGGTGTTCCAACAGCGAAGGGTTCTGGTGGTTCTGCTATGGTTTGTGTGCACTCGTCCCCTTAGAATCAATGCATTAGCATTGACCCCTTAGGACACTGCTAATCACTACTCATCGATTCGGCTAGTTTAACTACCTCTGACTGTAACCTGCATTGTAACCTCCATCATTTGCCCTGTTAGATCCCTCATTACTTTCCTGTTACCATTCGTTCCGTCTTAACGATTACACCAGGCCGGCCAGCAGAGGACGGGCTCCCCCTCTATAGCCAGGCTCCTCTCGAGACTTCTTCCCATTGGCGAGTTTTTTCTCGTCACCGTTTGATAGTTTTCCTTCCCACTAGGGAGTTTTTTTTCCCCAACATCAACTGCTTGCAATTTGGTGGTTCAGGCCAGGTCTTTTTGTCTAGTTCCACTGTAGAGCATCTTGGTGACAGTGTCCCCGTGTAAATAGCACTATAGAAGCAAAGTTGTGTTGAATTGAGCCTACAGAGTGCATGTGGTCACCCAGTGGTTTGTTTGATGAGCACGACAACGACGTCAGCCACGTGAACGGCCTCCACAGCGGGTTCAGACACCAGACATGGAACCAGGTCTGGAACCCAATCCGAGTATTCCCGGGAGGTTATTCCTGTAACCACGTCTGAGGGATCTCCAGCTTCACCCATCGAGCCGTGAGCGGATTGATTTTCCCTCTCGGAAGAACGATTCCACACCCCTCCTGCGGAAGGCTAGGTGCAGGCGCGCTCTATTCCACGGTGGGCGCGTGACTCAAAGGCCTGCTAACTGACATCGTGCGGACATTTCCACATTTTGGGTCAGTACCTGTACCTTCATTAATCGTGACGTTAACAGGCATCTTTTTTACCCAATGTAAAGTGAATAGCAAGGGTTCTAGATACGTTTCACCCCCCCCCCCCCCCCCCCCCAACCACAACCCCAGGTATTTTTCACAGTAACGGAACGTGAAGGGTGGAGAATCCGCAGATTATCGGTTGTCGAGTTACCACGCCCATTTTCCTCCGACCGTACAGGGGGCCGGGTTGGGTGGAGGGGAGGGGGCAGGGTTGCGGAACCTACTCACCACCCACAGGTGGTGAAACGCACTTTTCCGTTGGCTCCTTCCTACAGAGGGGGAAAGCAATCGAACGCCCCCTGACGGGATTCTAGTCTGGCGTTAGTCCTCCGCAAAATCCGTATTCCGAGCGCGAGCGGCGAGCGGCGTTCGAGCGCCCCTGGGCGTGGGCGCAAGTGCTCTCGGCCGAACCGATGAGCGCGTTGCGCGCCCTGACTTGCCGTTCGCCTGGCTACCCAGAATGCTTACGTAACGCGAGCAGAGTACTCATCGCAACCGAAAGATACGACGGGACCGTTCTGGTCAAGCGCCCGAAGCTGTGCTCTGGCATCGCACAGAAAAACAATGATGATTCGATCAATTTTCGTCATTATCGTTATTTTATTTGTTTAGTGTAAGCTATAAAATGCAGCTTAGCCGCTCTCTGCAGTGTTGATGCTGAGGTAAAGACGTATCCTGATACAGCCTCAATCGCAGCAGTGCAGACGCAGACTCGCTAGCTCTCTGTTAGAAGGAACATAAACGTGCACAGTGGAGAGAGGCTCCTCTGTGAAACAGGAGCACAGTGAATCACAACTGGGAATAAAAAAAAAAATAATAATAATACATTTTAAAAAATTGCTGGGTTCCTCGTGAAGACCTCTCCCACACACACACACACACACACACACGTAACATAGCCCAGGTGCCCTGAAAAATAAAGCTTCCATTGATTAGGCTGTTCCCCAGCTTTTCAACACCAATGACTGTGTACGTACACACACACACACACACACGTAACATAGCCCAGATGCCCTGAAAAATAAAGCTTCCATTGATTAAGCTGTTCCCCAGCTTTTGAACACCAATGACTGTGTGTACACACACACGTAACATAGCCCAGATGCCCTGAAAAATAAAGCTTCCATTGATTAGGCTGTTCCCCAACACCAATGACTGTGTGTTCACACACACACACACACTCTCAGTCCACTCCTTTGAATGGCCTGGATTCATGGGGAAGAACAGTGTTCATCTGCCAGTCATGACGCAAACCACCCCCCCCCCCCCCCCCCCCAAAAAAAAAACCCTCTGATGGAGGTTGCAGCTGCACTAGCAAACAATACTCAATTGACTGTGTCCTTCCTACCAATCCCCCCCCCCACCACCCCGAACCCCAACTTCCAGCTCTTCAACAGAGAGCCTGACGGCATGGTCAGTGACTCTTGCAACGGACTGAAAAGCTTTCCTGTTATGATCCCCTCATGCCAGGATTGTCAAAGACTCCCTGCCAGGAGGGGGCGCTGTGCCTACAGGGGTTAACTCTAGTCCTGGGGGTCCACAGAGTCTGCAGTTAGTTCTTGCTGTAATTATTAATTCAAATCTCTGGTTGGCTAAACAATCATGTTCCAAAGCATTCATAGAAACGATTGAATTCAAAGAACTTAATGGGGTATCAACTTTGCACAAACACAATTCTTGATGAACATGATGAAATCTGTATGTGAATTAAAATGAATTGTGCAGCTTTCGATTTGCCTCAGAAAGATCGATTAAATTCTATAATTTTTTGAAGAACAATTAAAATATATTTACTATATTTTAAATAAAATATAATTGTTGGTCCATTAAATTTTAATGGGAAATCTATGGGCCGCAACATTAATGTACATTTGTGGCAGAATGCATAGTCCCCTCTAATAGATATGATGTAAAATGTAATTTAAAAAATTGTTATTTATTGCTTTTACACAGCACAAGTGTTTTTCTTCATACGGAAACGAGAATAAAAAAAATGCTTGAAGGTGAACAAAAAACCAGAGCCATTTAGGGAAGGATCTGTAACGTTTACGAAGATCTGTCAGGAAAGATCAAACGGCCTTAAAAACCCAGCGGTACCGAACCCGCCAAGCGCTCGACTTCCCCTCCAAACGGCGGTCGTCTTCTTCTTCGGTCTCTCGTCCCGGACGAGACAAATCTGAAGGTGTACGATTCATCTTCATTCACACGAGGAACCCCTCGCATTCAGCCAGGAACCGTGGTTCACTATATATACCGCCTTCTTTTTTCTTTTCTTTTTTTTTGTGAAAGACAGCAACAGGCCAACTGAAATAAGCCCTGAAAAAGCCGTTGGTTGCCGTCAAATTTATTTTAAAAGAAAAGCACTACCGCTGAAAGCACTTGCACTCAAAAAAATGATTAAAATATAAAAAGTCGGCAGAATCAGCGTGGAATGATTTGAATAGCAAACCAATTGCATGAATAAGCAGCATACATTTCAGATTCTACACGCAGCACTAAACAAAATTCATTAGCATTTTGTGCTATCTCCCTCCTCCCCCCCCCCCGCCATAATTTCGCAAACCACGAGCTAGACTAAATGCAAATTAAAGGTGTCTGTTCACACTGAAGGTCAATCTCTCAGCCATTTTGTGCACGAATCTAACACCACCAAGGTGTATTCCGGCTTTATTACTCGCTGTGAATTATTGTATTTTCACAAAAGGCTGCGAGATCTGCTGCTTAATTATCTTTTACCTAATAATATAGCATTACGCCGACAGACGAGCCTCTGAGCACGTCCACCGAACGAGATGTTTTGGTATGCAAATGCCTCATCACCGTAGTCATCAACATAACGAAGACGGCCTAATCAGCATTCCCACTCTCAAAACGAGACAGACACTCACCACAACAGCTTCTGAATGACATTTATAAGGATAAACGCAACGATAATTCTTATCGCTAGGCAAGTCAATTGCCACAAACCATTAAAAAAAAAAAAAAAAAAAAAGATATATTTTCAGCCCCGATGGTGAATTTAAATCCCCGGTGACCTCAGGTAACCCGTTTAACCAGATAAAAGTCAGCCTATCGGGTCTGTTAGAGATACCAGGGCAGACAGCGCAGGCCTCGTCTGGTCAGACATCGTTTTTCAGGTAAGTTACCAAGATTGAAAACTCCTCAGCAGACTCCTATAGCAAACTGCTATAAGCGGAGGGTGGAGTGGGGGGGGGGGGGGGGGGGGTGTTATTTCAGGCATTTTTAGAGAGTGGAATGTTTTCTCATTTTCCAGATAATTTTTAAAAACGGATTTAACGGTCACAAAAAAAAAAAAAAACCCACAGGAATCCACCCTCGTCATCTTGCTCTGGAACCCTCTGCGCTGTCCACCTCCACAGACGCAGCTGCGTATTCTGCCATTCATAACCTGGCACTGGGAAAATTACCGCAGCTGGAAAGCAAGTTAATTTGACACAAGCGCTTCCCTGGAAGAAAGAAAAGGAAAAAAAAAAGGAAAAAAAAAAGAGAAGACCTTTCCGTTTGAAAGCTGCGTCGGATAACTACGCTGAAATAGAACTGGAGTTATGAAAGGCAGGAGTGCAGAGGATAATTAGCTGGAGAGAGAGAGAGAGAGAGAGAGAGAGAGAGAGAGAAGCGTTCACAGTAACCCTGCGACATTATTAAGCCACAGTGCGCTGTCTCTCTTTGGCGCCGGTCCACTTACCTGTGACAGGAGCCGGGAGACGACGTCCGTTTCTGCTGTGTAGCGAGGCCCACTTACCTGGGAAGCTCACCTGCAGGAAACTGAAAGGGGCCGGGTTCTGGTTCTGGTTCTGGTTCCGGTTCCGCGCCGGGATCGCAAGCAAGGGTTTCTGCATGAATACGTATCTGCTGAACGGATACTTCCCCCTGAGTGTGGAATTTAAGGGATGTGTGGCGCCCGTTTAAAAAGGCAAAGGGTGTCCGGTAGTGTAGTGTGAGAGATCCTGTATGTGAAACGTCACCAAGACACCCCCCGCCCCGCCCGCCTCCCCACCTCATATCTTCCAAAGGTGAACACTGATTTTTAACCATGGGGAGGGGGATACGTTGAGAGGAGTTGGGGGGGGGGGGGGTGGGGGCCACAGCCACATTGTACAAGAGAGTTAAATTTTGTTTTGTTGTAGGAGTTCGATTTGCTTGGGAGGGGGGGTGGGGGGTTGTCTGTACTCCAAAGGACATTTTCGTAACAGTGTTCTGAAAGGGAAAAGGACATCCCCCCCCCTCCCAAACCGCCCTTGGGCGAGATCACGTGATGCTAAATGTGCCAAATTGGCCTGGCGCTCTGTAAACAATCGGCGCGGGAGCAGTGTTTGTGAGCGGCCGGGACGCGGCCATTAGGGGGATAAAGTGAAATGGATTTCTGTTTAACACGCACACACACACGCACGCACACACGTCTGCTCCAGACTCACCTTGGGAGGTTCCGCCGAGCGCATCGTCCCAGCGGCGTTCCCCAACGGGACCACACCGCCGAGCAGGCAGAACAGTTCACACCAGTGGACGAGGCGGGAAGTCAACACTCCACTTGTAAATATTGTAACTTTATTGCACACATGACACGTTTTCCTTTATTGCTCTTTTGGTGTTGATCAACATTATTGCCGTTGTTACATGGACGATTTCGCTCTTTTTTTTCTTCCTTATCTTCTATAAAACAATGCAACACAAAAACCAAAAAAATAAAAATAAAAAACTGCTACACAAGTTACACCTTCAGAAGATAAAGGTTAAATCTCACAAAGTTAGTGCATCTGCTGCTTGCACCAGTTCTTTTAGCACATGTTAGAAACACTTTTTTTTTAACGGTTTTAATTTTATAAACGGTAAAGGAATACATAATGCACATTGGCAATTTGTAAATAAAATGTTCCGACAACTTTCCTGTTCCTCTCAACTCTGGTAGTAGTGACCTTTAACCCCCTGAGTGCAAAGTCAGCAAATCAGTGACGCAGTGATTGGCTTGCGTACGTTTACCGAGCTTATTTCTGTTTTTCGATGAAAATGGAATAGGAATGTTTTTGTTTTTTCCAAATGTTCTCTTTATTTTTCTTGACTGTCAGCCAAACACCTGGAATTGGTTTGAATTAGTGTTTCGGTTCCACGTCAATAGCTAACGGTCTACTATTTGTGACACACAGCAACTACACTGCATTTGATTCCTCCATTAAGGAGAGTAAGGCACTGAGAAAGATGACATACGTCAGTCGTTACAGGGACATCACGATCAACTACACGTCACACAAAATTTTCAGGCGGGTGTACGTATATATATAAAACCAGGTTTGACATTTCATTTTATTTAAAATAAAACAAACAAAAGAAATTCCACCAAGGGAAAGCCTCGAAGCAAAGGCAATATAAATAATAAAAGGTATATGGTCAGATGTCTCCACTACACACCAGGAGACGGGCCGCTTGCTTCCAGTAAAACCAGCACACACTCCAGTTCCAAGGGCAGAGGAAAAAAGAAGAACTTAAAAGACTAAAAAAAAAAAAATGACACTAAGCTTTTGGTCGAAGTGTTCCAGTTACTATTAAAAGTCTTAAATTGGTACTGAAAGGGAGATTCTTTCCCCTTCGGTGTTGAACGTAAAGCTCTGGGTGAATGAGGAAGACAGTAATTGGCACTTCAATGACTAAGTAGAAAAATATATAATTTTTCAATCTCTCACAAAAGGCACTTATAATGCTTGTGGACACATACTTTCAGGTATTGTAATCTGATACATTGCTTTAAATAAATGTTACTTGCTTTGTTCACCTGCATTTGGGAGTGAACATAATAATACTACTAGTAATAATAATAATAATAATAACGGTCAAAACAATGACTGTATTTAACTGAATACGCTAACCTGTCAAAATGCATGCTGGTGGCAGGAATTATTTCAGCAACGGAACAGTAGATTTTGGGGGAAAAAGGGTTCTGCAAATAAAAATGAACAAAAACCAACAAAATAGTCACAGTGCATTCTGGGGAAAAGAATTATGATCTCCCCCCTCCATTGCCATTGACCTGTTAATCGCTGACTCATAAAAGCCAGATAATTACTGAAAAGATAGCAATTAAAATTGAGTCGGGTAAAAAAGAAAAAATAAAAGAAAAAAAAGAAAGAAAAAAAGGTAAGTTAAAATAGGAAAAGTAGTCTACAGTTACAGGCTGTTTTCATTCACTTTGCTTACAGTCAGAATTAGACGGTAGAAGCGTAAATACATCGTTGTGATTCAGTGCAGAGTTCAGCTTTCGTGATCGTCACTCAGTGGGTTAAAGAGAGAAAGGCAGATTAATACGGTTAATTACCGCTCGTGTGTCTCGTCATCGCACCGCAGATTAGTGAAGAAAGGAAAGCTAGGACACAAAAAACCAAAATAAAGAGACAAAAACAAAACGCAGCTGAATAAAAATTAGTACACAAGTGTGCTTTTGTTCATTGTTTTTTAAATTTTTTAGTCGTTCTTGTTATTCTTTGTTCGTTTTTTTACGCAACGGAGAACAAACCGACAGGAAAAGGTTTTATAAAAATATTTTTGATCCCGAATGTGGTCTTTGGCCGACGGCATCTGAAGAAAGTTAAACACACCCCCCAAAAAGGAGTGAGGAAAATATTCCCCCCCCCCATCCTTTTAAATAAACCCCTACCCTCTCCAGGCCCTCTTGCGCCGACCCAAACAACAATCAATATTTTTATTCCCTTTCAATCACTCAATGCCAAGGAAAAACTTCACTCCCAAACACAGTTCTTCTGCTGGAGTTCAATCAGAGTCGAGTCCTGGGTCTTCGGGTTAACCGGTATATCCCCCCCTCCACCCCCCCTCCCCCCCCCTCTTAAAAATGAACCACCTATCAGAGCCAGCACTGACCCATTTAACACCTCGTACACCCTGAACCGGACCTCCGATAAACCGCGAGCTGCAGCGCTACCGATTTTCCGAGCGCGCCGCGGTTCGTTCTCGTCTCCGACTCGACAAAATGGCCACCCTGCACATCGCCCCTCGTCCTAACGAGGGCCACGAGGCGACGGCGCTCTGTAATTCCACGTCTCGGCGGGTCGGCGGGAAACTTCACATCCGCCGCGGCCTGCGGTGCGGCACAGGGCACGGAGGGCCTCGTCCGTAGGGAATGATATGTAAGCAACAAAAAAAAAAAAAAAAAATAAAAAAAGACGTTTATACTCAACAGTAAAAATTCAGGTCGAGTCCGCCGCGCCGTCGTTAAAAACGACCGTTGATTTGACCGTAACGTTTAAAGTCGACGGCACAACCTGCGTCGAAGGAATCGTCCGGAATTTCGACGGACGATCTCGCCAAAAAAACCGTCACGGCGAGATAAACGCAAACCGCCGAAGAATAAAAGGTGCCCTGTGGGTAACGCCTGTGCTTTTAAAACCCGCTTTAATGTTTCTGCCTGAACTTAATAACGCGCGTTTAACACAAGCGGGAGGGAACACCGGGTCCCTGCTTTACCATCCTGTTCGACCTCGTTTGACGGTAAAAATTAAACTTTTTACGGATTCTCTCGCTCGGCGCAATAATTAAAAATAAAAAGGAGGGGGGGGGAAAGGGAAATAAAACAAAATGGCGGACACGCAGAGTGTCGACCAAGGCGGAGGTGTCAGCAAATTTCTCTCTCTTTCCAGCAACACGGGTGAGCGAGATGATCAAGGCACGTGCACATATTCCAGTTAGCCAGTGGGTAGCGCTTGTGCGTGAGTGAGTGTGTGTGTGTGTGTGTGCGTCTGTATGTGTGTGCGTGTACCTGTGCGTCTCGTGTGTGCGTGTGTGTGCATCAGTGGCCAGACACCAGTTTTAATCTTGTTAGTCCGTGAACCAGACCAGGTAGTACATTCATTAAACATGGTTACCAAAAACACAAGACAAAAAATAAAAATATCAGCAAAGTTAGTAAAATTCGTACTAAGAATGTTTTATTAAAATAAATGCCAAGGGGGAGGTTAATAAGAAAAAATAACAGCATACACCATGAAAACTAAATGCAAGCATGTAAAAATACTTATAACAAGAGAACTAATAAAGTCGCTAATGAGTTAAACAAGCTATAGGAATCGGCAAGAAAATAAAATAACTTCCAGGAAAGGCAACGCTCCCAGCGAGACAGAGTTTCAGGTGAAATGGGAGCTGAGGGGAGTCGAGGCAGTAAGAGGGGGACTGAGTCATACAACAAAAAAAAACAAAAAAAAAAAAAAAGAAAAAAAAAAACTTGCAGTGGGCTTTTTCAGAAAAAGAGAAATCAGAAACTGATTTGTAATATACATATAAAATGAAGTTAGAAAAATACATTATAAACCTGTAACAATGGCTGTTAATTACATTATCATACACAGAAGTAGGGCAGGCCAGAGTAAGAATACGCTAGAATACTCTCAGTAACCCCAGACGGAGAAAACCAACCATAGGAACACACAGCATTTTTTTTTTTTTTTTTTTTTTTTTGCAACATTGTAGAGGGAATTTTTCTTTTTTTAATACTGTCAAATGCTGAACTGCCATTTCTCGTCTCTCAATATTGCATTATTGTTTTTAAAAATAATGGTTAATAACACTGAAAAAGAAAGCATTGACCTTGTGTGTGTGTGTGTGTGTAACAGTATGCGAGAGATCAAAAAAAAGGAAGGAGAGATTAATCATGACAATTCGTAACGAGGTCTGCCAGGAACGGTAAAAAAGGGAGCGTAGCGTTTAAAAAAACAAATTTTATTCCCCAGAACAATGCTCCATCATCAGCCTCCATTGTTCAGACCAGCAATTACGCTCGGTGTTCTTGTTCTCGACATGAAAAACCCCAATCGTTTCAGTAAAGGAAAAAACGTGAGCGTAAGACCGATAATAGCAGCTTGTGGTGAGGGGTGTGTGTCGTCGGGGGGGGGGGTAGGGTTTGACCTCGTCTGACTTTGCCCCCAAAATCCCAGCGGTTTTTGTTCGTTTGTTCGCGTCTCCTTTTGGCACAGCTACATTCAAGTGGCGCTATGGATTTTGACAATCAATACCCAACCCCCCCCCCCCGCCATCCTCCCTTAACAAGAACTAAGGCCAAACTCCGCCTGGCTGTTCATTTATGACACTCCGCCCCCCACCGCGGGTAAAGTGGTGTTCGTCTTATTGCTAATTTTACTTTAACGGTTTAACGTCAAAGTTGAAACCTGCCGTTTACCAGAATGGCGATAATATATTGACCTAAATGAGAGAATTACCGCGCGTGTGTGTGTGTGCGTGTGCCTGGAAAAGGCGGGAAAATGACTGTAACAGAAGATGCTCAGTTTTAGCAGTTACTGAAAAGACGGGGTTAACACCAACACTGACATTTTTTGCATTTTTTAGTTTTTTCGTTTCTTAATTCCACGTCATTGTTCGTCGTCCCTATTCAAACCGAACCTGGCAGCCTTCAGTGTCAGTAATTGGCAGTTTGTTCGCAGTATATTCACAAACAGGATTATTCTTTAACAACATGATGATACACATTTCAAACTTAAATGAAGGAGAGAGAAAAAAATATATATATAGTTTTTTTGTTTTGTTCGAATGGCAAAAGAAAACAGACGAAGAAAGAAACAGAAATTCGGGAAGACGAACCCCATGGCACATTAGCTGGTCTCGTGACTGCTATTCTTTTGCATAGAGTAACTAGGGGCAGCTCAGCTTCCACACGGAGCCGAGCGCAAAAAGCGCGTCCGCGTGCGTCCCGCTGACGCTTCCTGGTTGGTGTTTCGATATTACCAAACCGAAAAAAAATAAAAAAGGGAAAAGAGGAGGAGGAAAAAGATAATATTCCACTTGGAAAAAAGAAAGGACCATCGATAAGGCACTTTTGTCTTTTCTAGTTTTTTTCCCGCCGAACTCCGTCTAACGTTGAAATCCTCCTCTCTCTCTCTCTCTCTCTCTCATTATTTCGTCCGTTTAACAATCCTAGGTGCAGCTATTTTGGTCTTTAATTTCCTAGCCAATATTACCCAACATTACATATCTTCTTCACCATCTGTATTAATTTTTTTTTTCCCCCACCATCTTATATTTCTTTTTTTTGAACTTTTTTTCATTATTTTTTTTTCATAACTATTTACTAACTGCAAGATAAGTATAAAAAGCTAAAATTGCCAAAAATATATTTTTTAATTCACCAGCACCCTGTAAAAGTATCTAATTGTGTTCTCTTCTGTGTTTTATATGCAATGACTCGTATCTACATTTGTATATATTTATATATTTAGGACAGGTATGTATAAAGCAATTATAACAGGCAGGCATGGCTTCATATCCCATACTGATTTTCTGGAGAAAGCAGAAGAACGGGCTTTACGGGTACGTAGTCTCGGCGAAGTGAAGACACATTTTGGATGTGCTAAACGGGGGGGGGGGGGTCTAGCGTTTTCATCGTAAAAACTTCCTCGGTGACTGACACCGCAGCCCCAGCCGAAGCCTTCATTAGATCTGTTACCAAAGAAGAAAAAGGCCGAAATACGTGCAGTTTAAGTAACATGTAAGTTTTTTGTTTTTTGTTTTTTTTTCTTTCCCCGCCCTGAATGAGGTGAAGAAAAAGTTGGGCGGGGGGGAAAAAAACAAGGAGGAAAAAAAAAAAAAAAAAGGAAAATTAAAAGAAAATAAAAAATAATAAAAATGTAAAAATTGTACATACATATGCGAGACATCATCGTTAGCAGGCTCCTGCCCAGCCTCAGTCCGCTAGCTGTTATTAGTGTTCACCACACAAGCTTGTTCATGCATAAAATACTACTTCCTGCTAGATCCAACACTTAACTCTGATTGGCTGTCTAGCACTGGCACCAGCGCAATCCAGGCACAACGTCATATCCTTTAAAACACTAAAGCAGTGATCCCCCAATTGTTAGGATATTTATATTCATATATAGTTTTATTATACTGGCAACCCCTTTGGCTAAATATGCACTCATAATACTTTTTTTTCTTTTTTTCCTTTTCTGACATCATGGCTCACTGATTTTAAAGAAATACATATGGCAGGCACTGTATACAGACGTGCGGAGATGGTTTTCTTAGCCAGTGCCAAACACGCACTGTTCCTCAACACAGTCTATTTTAGTATATTAATAATAGAAAAAAACCCACACACCCCCCCCTCCCCCCCACAACACCCTGCTCTGTCCCAACACCCTCCCACCGCCACACCTGTCTGAGATGAGTGAACAGTTACTACGGTTACCTGACGGGTGAGCTGACGGGTCACCTGACATCAGTCACACACTAACATCCACTTTGTACACTACACAACTTATCGCCTCCGCGCTAGAAAAAATGGTAAGAGGAAAAAAATCATAAACAAACAGAAAATGGCCAACAAAAAAAAAAAAAAACCCAAACAGAAACGAACAAAAATATATATGTGAAAGAAGCTCGATTTGCAATCCTTGCAGCCATGCTCTTGAAAGCCAGTTAGCCCCACCCAGAATGTGTCAGCACACAGATAAAGGTTTCAGAGCTTTTTTTATAAAAGACAGGACTGACATGTTGGGGAAGGGGGAAAAGGAAAAAAAAAAAATACAACAGAACTTAAGGGTTTTAGTTTTTTTTTCCCTTTTCTTTCTTTGTAGCCTCCAACAGCTGGAGGAGAAGAAGGGGGGGGGGAGCTGGGACTGCACATTTGGAAGGGATGAAATCAGTTTCGGGAACAACAGACACAGCACGCGCCACAGTCCCATTTAATGTTGTTTTTAAATTCGAGTGAGGTCACTGAACTGATGTGTGGGGGGTGGGTGGGGGGGGGGACTTGTGGAAGGCAGCGCTGGGGTGTCTGTTTTTTTGGGAGGATAAGGGTGGAGGTGGGGGGTGGGGGTGTGGGTGTGGGTAGGGTGGGGTGGGGGGGCCTTATTGCTTCATAATTCAGTGCAGATCCTCGACTACTCATCTCATCCACCCAATCTGTGTCTAATGACCACTAGAGTTATAGATTTTTCTCTTTATGAAGAAAAAGAGAAGAAAAAAAAAATCAAACTTGTGGAAGAAAACAAAACCCAAAAAAAACAAACAATATGAAATAATAATCAACAGATTCTTTTTTTTTTTTTTTTTTGTTCGTAGGGTGTTGCGTTTTCTGTTGACTTGCTTTTGTTGTCGATGTTGTTTTTATGTTTCAGAAAAAAAAAAGTGTTGTTAGGGTAACTGTACGGGCAGAGAAGTTCTTTCGCTCACTGTGTCCGAGAGGCTAGCAAAGGCAGTTACCAGTTAACTGTTCAGCAGGCAGGCGACCGCCACTCGTCATTGGGTGAAGAGGTCAAAGGAGGTCAGAGGTCATGTGTTAGTTGCCGGTGGCGGCTAGGTGGTTAGAAACAAAAAACA
The DNA here is from genome assembly GCF_018555375.3 of Anguilla rostrata. Taxonomy (NCBI): domain Eukaryota; kingdom Metazoa; phylum Chordata; class Actinopteri; order Anguilliformes; family Anguillidae; genus Anguilla; species Anguilla rostrata. The sequence continues at coordinate 75,698,970 of NC_057933.1, read as the reverse complement.
AACACAAACAAAAAAAAAAAAAACACAAAAAAGAAAAAAAAAAGATAGAAAGGATATTAGTGTCAGCAGAAAAGACTGGGATGACATCATTTTAACAGTAAAATGAATGAAATCTCTGGTAATACCCCCTGATTCCCCTTAAGAAAAACAACACAGTCTAGGCTTGTTATGATCATGACGTGGTTAACGTCATGATTGCGTAGTAAAACCAAGACGCCCAAAACCCACAATCATCGCATTGGCAAATTAGGGCAATACGCACCCGCTCCCACACACACAGAAGCCAAGAAAAAGTAAAAACTAAATAACAAAAAAAAAATTTTTTTTTTTTTTTTAAAAAGCATATAGACAAAAAAAAATTAATGTTTTAGTTTCTTACGAGTTGGAATGCAAGTTACGCAGTGTGATTAGTGGTGAGAAGACTTGTTGCAATTAACGCAATAAAGACGTCGAACTGTGGTTTCAGTTCTGTCTCTCTTTATTTATCATTATATATATATGTATATATACAGATGTCATAAGTCACATTTCTTATAAAATATCCATATATAAAATGACAGTACCTCTTGTACAGCTCACATATGGTACAAAATGATTTTCTTTGCATTTTGTTTTCAATTCCACAAATATAAAGACACAAAAGACAAATCTATCTGCAAATCAATATATTTATAGTTATATTTATATATATATGTAAAACAGATTTGGACATAAATCGGGAGGGGAAAAGTAGAGAATGGTCACTCATGAAAGGCCATTTCCACCCAAGTGTCTTGAGTATTTACAGTAGTATTTATCCACCTGGAACATCGACCGGCCGTCATTATTTAGCGTCTAATGAAAATTCCCTGGGTCGACATGAAATGAATCACCAGCTACCACACAGTGTCGGCTAACTCGAGCTAATTCGGCCGCCTTCACGCTATACAAACCTGAGCATTTAAATATATATTTATAGTATAAATTGTAATGCGAGGCCGTTGTTAAGAACGACCTTTTTTTTAAATAAAAAAAAAAACGTGTGCTAACACAAGGAGTATGTGGTGTGGAGTGGTGGGGAGGCCGGGCGAACTAAATAAAACGACAAACTTAAAAATAAATAAAATAAAATAAAATAAAATGTAAAAATTAAGAAGCAACATGACAGTATAATAGTGTAAAAGATTTCTTTCGTAAGGACTAAACTAACCTCTGTCGGTTGTCACAATCCTTTGGTAAGGATGGACACGAGAATCGTGCCGTCTCACTTTAGAAGCCATTGCCCCTGGATTGCAACAGGTCAACAGGGTTAGACAGGAAAACATCACAGTGATCAACTCATACTCATCATACTCATACACACTGCCTATAGAAATACACAGTAGAAACATACACGTCTGTACATCGACACAATAGAAAATACATATTAAAAAATACACTTTTGCACACAGTATTTATAAATGTATAATTTAGCTATTAATATTCCACAATGGCACAGGTTTCACAGACAAATGCATTTCTATGGACTGGGAGGATCCACAACCAATTTTTTTGTAGGAGAGAGAGTTTGAGAGAGAAAAACGTGAGGAAGGCGAGACTATGGGAGTTTCATCAGTCAGGAGAATTCAGTCAGGAGAACAACTTCATCACTTTCGTGAGGTTGGCTCAACTTA
>NC_057933.1:75689818-75692318 GCF_018555375.3 Anguilla rostrata | reverse complement strand
GAGAAGGCAAGGGCGGCTGCCGTGAGCCAGAGGGTGAGAGACAGCCAGCGGGAAGGAGAGGAGGGAGGGGGCGGAGTCCAGAGAGGGAGGGGGCGGGGCCAAAGAGGGAGGGGGCGGAGTCCAGAGAGGGAGGGGGTGGGGCGGAGTCCAGTGGCAATAGCCGGTGGAGGGTTTAGGGTTATGGCGAGGGGGGCCCGAGTTAGGTGGAGGTAGGTGGGCGGGGCATGGATTTGGGAAGAGGAGATGGACAAGGGGGAGGAGGGAGGGGGAGGGGGGGTTGTGAAACAATCACAGGCAGAAAGCAAGAGTGGAGAAAATGCAGAGCAGAAAAAGACCAAAAACAGGAGGAGGAGGAGGAGCGAGAAGGAGAGGAGGAGGAGGAAGAGGAGGAAAGGTGGAAAAAAAAAGGAAAATTAATCCATGCAATGATCACGGTGAACCACAAAAGCCACAATTTGCAGTGCAAAAAACAAAACAGACGAAAACAAAAACACACCCAAAACCGCATGAAAAATAAAAAGGGTTAAAAAAAAGTTTGCGATCACCAAATGCGCAGCGTCATTAAGACCCACCAATCACCACGGAGCCTGGGAGAGCTCATTTACTGCAGACAGCGCAACAAATCAAACTAATAAACAACCCAGAGCACGCGAACGCAGAGCAGAGAGGCATGCACAAACACGCACGTATATACGCACACACGTGCATGTACATACACACACACACACACACAGACACAAACACACACGCATACACGCACACACGCACACACACACACACACGTATACACGCACAAACACACACGTATACACGCACAAACACACACGTATACACACACACACACACAGACACAAACACACACGCATACACGCACACACGCACACACACACACACACGTATACACGCACAAACACACACGTATACACGCACAAACACACACGTATACACACACACACACACAGACACAAACACACACGCATACACGCACACATGTAATTCCACACACACACACGTGCATGTACACACACACACACACACACACACACACATGTAATTCCACACACACACACACACACACACACACACGCGCGCACACATGTAATTCCACACACACGCACGCGCACACACACGTGTATGTACATACACACACACACAGACACACACACACACACACACACACACACACACGCACACACACACAAACATGACGGAATGACACACAACCAGTATGCGGCTACAGCTGTTCTCAATGTGGTATGAGACTTATGACTGGAGCCGATTTGCAGGCGATCACTGATGCTAGAAACGGAGGACGACACACAGAGGATTAGAAGGGGGTGTGGCCTAGAGGGATGATACAGGGGGGGGCGTGGCTGCATTTAGAAAACAACCAGCTGCAATACGCTAGTAATGTATCTGCAATACACTCATCCTCCGCACAAACTGTAGCTGTTCACTGGTAATGCATCCAGGGTCCTCTAATCCTCTGTAGAACCTGTAGTAGTACACTAGTAATCTATCCACAACACACTCATCCTCTGTAGAACCTGTAGTAGTACACTAGTAATCTATCCACAACACACTCATCCTCTGTAGAACCTGTAGTAGTACACTAGCAATCTATCCACAGTACACTCATCCTCTGTAGAACCTGTAGTAGTACACTAGTAATCCATCCACAATACACTCATCCTCTGTAGAACCTGTAGTAGTACACTAGTAATCTATCCACAATACACTCATCCTCTGTAGAACCTGTAGTAGTACACTAGCAATCTAAACACAATACACTCATCCTCTGTAGAACCTGTAGTAGTACACTAGCAATCTATCCACAACACACTCATCCTCTGTAGAACCTGTAGTAGTGCACTAGCAATCTATCCACAACACACTCATCCTCTGTAGAACCTGTAGTAGTGCACTAGTAATCTATCCACAACACACTCATCCTCTGTAGAACCTGTAGTAGTACACTAGTAATCTATCCACAACACACTCATCCTCTGTAGAACCTGTAGTAGTGCACTAGTAATCTATCCACAACACACTCATCCTCTGTAGAACCTGTAGTAGTACACTAGTAATCTATCCACAACACACTCATCCTCTGTAGAACCTGTAGTAGTACACTAGTAATCTATCCACAACACACTCATCCTCTGTAGAACCTGAAGCCATAGATTAATTTGTGGGAGTGGGGGTGGGGGGTGTGGTAAAATAATATGCAACACAGGCACGCATGCAGAAACACAACGCTTACACACAAATACTCTTCACACACACTCTTTACACACACACACACACACACACACACATTACAGATAAACACACACGCACGTACACACACACACACACACACACACACATTACAGATAAACACACACGCACGTACACACACACACACACACACACACACGTGCTCATCACACGCACGCGTCTTTGTTCTGCAGGGGAGCGCGCGATGCGTGCGCGTCGCTGCTGGCTACGGCTGCACCGG
>NC_057933.1:75674818-75684818 GCF_018555375.3 Anguilla rostrata | reverse complement strand
TAAAAGGATTAGATCCAAACCACAGTTCAGGGGCCAAACAGGTTTAATACTGCCTGAGGTGGGGAGAGGGAGTTGGGGGGATAATACACTATACCACACTACACTAGTCACACACGTGCACACACACACGCACACACACACACGCACGCACGCACGCACACACGCACACACGCACACACGCACACACGCACACACACCAGGCGTACAGGCCCCGGAGAGCTGGTCGTTTGAGTGAGAGTCAGCCGAGATAAGCTCCAGAAAATAAAATAAAATAAAAAAGACAATGCCTGTCTGTCTTAATAAATTATGCATCGGCGTTATAAAAGCGCTATCATCTCGCCGCGGCGCGCGCGGTAAACTGGAGCGGCGAGGGAGCGCTTTTTCTCTTTACGATCCGAGCTTCTGGGCAGACGATCCTAATTAAGGAAAATATCTCTTGGGCAGAAATCCTGCACAGAGAGAGAGAGAAAGAGAGAGAGAGGGAGAGAGGGAGAGAGAGAGAGAGAGAGAGAGCGAAGACGACAGCGACGAACACAGAGGAACAATGACAGCGGGTTATCGTGTTAGCAACAGCAGCCTAGAACATCCTTCTTAAGACGTGTGTGTGTGTGTGTGTGTGTGTGTGCGTGTGCGTGTGTGCGTGCATGTGTGTTTGTGCATGCGCGAGTGCGTGCATGTGCATGTGAACATGCACGTCTTCCTGCTTCAGCGAGCAGTAAAAAGCAGCCATATTTGTAAACCCGCGGCGGTTTCCGTAGCGACCGCTGAGGAGCAGGTGCAGGTGAGGTGACGTGGGGGGGGGGGGGGGGGCGGGGGGCCCGCTGGGGCCCTTTACCGCCGTTTTGAGGGCGTTTGAAGCGGGGGCCAGCGCGGCGGCATTAGCATGCGAGCCCCAGGCTGTGCCGGGGCGTCTGAACTGAGCGCTGGCTCTGAGCAGCGCTAACGGGAGCCCAGCTACAGAGAGCTGAGATTAGCCTAGCCCCACCGCTACAGACTGCTAACACACCGCTACAGACCGCCAACACACCGCTACAGACCGCTAGAGACCGCTAACACACCGCTTACACACCGCTTACACCCAAACTACACAGCTACAGACTGCTAACACACCGCTTACACACCGCTGCAGACCGCTAACACCCAAACTACACCGCTACAGACTGCTAACACACCGCTTACACACCGCTACAGACCGCTAACACCCAAACTACACCGCTACAGACCGCTACACACCGCTAACACACCGCTTACACACCGCTACAGACCGCTTACACACCGCTACAGACCGCTAACACCCCGCTACACACCGCTACAGACCGCTTACACACGGCTAACACCCCGCTAACACCGCTACAGACCGCTTACACCGCTACAGACGGCTAACACCCCGCTACACACCGCTACAGACCGCTTACACACCGCTACAGACCGCTAACACCCCGCTACACACCGCTACAGACCGCTTACACCGCTACAGACGGCTAACACCCCGCTACACACCGCTACAGACCGCTTACACCGCTACAGACGGCTAACACCCCGCTACACACCGCTACAGACCGCTTACACCGCTACAGACGGCTAACACACCGCTAACACCCCGTAACACACCGCTACAGACCGCTTACACACCGCTACAGACCGCTAACACCCCGCTACACACCGCTACAGACCGCTTACACCGCTACAGACGGCTAACACCCCGCTACACACCGCTACAGACCGCTTACACACCGCTACAGACCGCTAACACCCGCTACACACCGCTACAGACCGCTTACACCGCTACAGACGGCTAACACCCCGCTACACACGACGTAACAGACCGCTTACACCGCTACAGACGGCTAACACCCCGCTACACACCGCTACAGACCGCTTACACCGCTACAGACGGCTAACACACCGCTAACACCCTGTAACACACCGCTACAGACCGCTTACACCGCTACAGACGGCTAACACCCCGCTACACACCGCTACAGACCGCTTACACCGCTACAGACGGCTAACACACTGCTAACACCCCGTAACACACCGCTACAGACCGCTAACACCCAAACTACACCACTACAGACCGCTAACACACCGCTAACACACCGATCGCTGCCGACGCCGGTTATTAATATCCCGCTCCTGGTCCTGGCGACGCGGCGTTCCTGACGCTAAGCGTCTCAGTCAGACGCAGATGGCGTGGTTATGTCACAGGCACACTCACACCCAGAGCTGCCCCCCCCCCCCGCCACCCCCCCCACTCTCTGACATCTGTGATAACAGGAGGGAATGTTCAGCAGCAGAAGCCAAATTAGTGCTGACTGGGCCTGGGAAAGAAAAAAAAAACCTGCATTTACAGATTCATCAGGAAAAATGTAGAAAACTCACACTCCTGCAGTTCACAAGACCTGAGACTAAACCCTGAGGCTGAGTACTGACAGGAAGGGGCGGAGCTGGGAGCAGGCAGGAAGGGGCAGGGCATTAGAGCGGCTGCAGGCAGGAAGGGGCGGGAAAGAGGCAGTCACTTCCTGTTCAGGCTACAGAGTGCAAGTGAGCGAATAGAGCGGTCAGTGGAGCGAGGGAGAGCCACCAGTCACCTCGCAAGCGCGGTCCAAGGACGCCGCGTTCCCATGATCCCTTGCTCTGAGCCCTGCAGTCACGGCCAGTGTGTGACTCAGGCACCGCACGCGCTCAGACCGTGAAACGCACTAAGCACAGCGCTCAGACACAGCGGCTGCAGCAGTGTGCACAGGGGTGGAATTCACCCATTCACATATTCATACAGGATTTCACCGACTGCTCACTTTATAACCAATACCTTATCGTTCCTCAAGAGGAATCTGTTTATTAAAAAAACACATAAGAAATGCACGTGTCCCGCACATGCTCAGTAAAGCAGCGTGTCCTGCACACGCTCAGTAAAGCAGCGTGTCCCGCACACGCTCAGTAAAGCAGCGTGTTCTGCACGCGCTCAGTAAAGCAGCGTGTTCTGCACACGCTCAGTAGAGCGGCGTGTTCTGCACACGCTCAGTAAAGCAGCGTGTTCTGCACGCGCTCAGTAAGGCAGCGTGTCCTGCATACGCTCAGTAAAGCAGCATGTTCTGCACGCGCTCAGTAAAGCAGCGTGTTCTGCACGCGCTCAGTAAGGCAGCGTGTTCTGCACGCGCTCAGTAAGGCAGCGTGTCCTGCATACGCTCAGTAAAGCAGCGTGTCCCGCACGCGCTCAGTAAAGCAGCGTGTTCTGCACGCGCTCAGTAAAGCAGCGTGTTCTGCACACGCTCAGTAGAGCGGCAGAGTGCGGTGCGGGGAGTTGGCGCATTAGTGCGCGGGCCGGCCCAGATGGCGGCTTGTACTCGTTTGTCACACAAGGCTGCGGGGCGCCGGCCGCCATTAGGCCACGCGCGGGACAGGTGCAGCGGCCGCCATCCACCCGCCGCCGCCGCGCCGCGCCCGTGTCCCTGACACGCCCGGCCTAACGAGGCCGACCCGCTCATCTGGACCGCACCGCACCGGAGACACCGCCATCTGTCCCCCCAGGGAGGAGAGGAGAGAGAGAGAGGGGGAAAGAGAGAGGGGGAGAGGGAAGGAGGGAGAGAGAGAGAGAGAGAGGAGGGAGGAGAGGGAGGGAGAGAGAGAGAGAGAGAGAGGGAAGGAGGAAGAGAGAGAGAGAGAGGGAAGGAGGGAGAGAGAGAGAGAGAGAGGGAAGGAGGGAGAGAGAGAGAGAGAGAGAAGCCTAGAACCTGTCTGGAGGTAATGAGCTGCAAAAAACAAAAAACAAAAAAGACAAAAACACTACCACACACACACACACACACACACACAGACACAGGCACACAGACACATACACACACAGGCACACACAGACACACACACACAGACACACACACACACACACACACACACACGCCAGTACCCGACACGCTCACATACACCTGTCAGAAAGAAAGAAGGAAGGAGAGAGTGAGGGAGAGGGAAAGGGACAGACAGCGAGAGTACCTGTCATTCGGTGAAATAAAGCCTCTCTCTCTCTCTCTCTCTGAGCACGGGCGAGCGAGCGCCAGAGCAGGGGTCCGCCGCGAGGCCCCGAGCGTGGCGTCCATCGCGCCGCCCGCCTGAACCCCGCCCTCCCGCCACGCGCTCCGACTGCAAAACAGCAGCGCCGCGGCAACAGGCCCCGCCCAGCCCACATCTCGCCCTCCCGTCATCACAGGCAGAAAGGAGGAAGGAAGGAAAGAAAAAGGACGTTCCTCTACCATCTGCGTAGAGTTGGGGGGGGGGGGGTGGGGGGGCTGGAGGAGGCATTACCTACAGCTGGAATCCCTGGGGCTAACCTTACGGCTAACCTTCAGAATATGTTAACGTGGTTTCCTTTCAATCAGTGGCCAATCAAGGCCTTGGAAAGGAGACGCGGTGAGTGTGCAGCCAATCAAAGCACTTAAGATTTTAATGTACTTAACACACCGCTTAACCACCCCCAAAAAACCCCAGCGCGGCAAAGCCAACGCCCCCCTGGGACTGAGATCCGCGCTCCTCGCCCTCCGGCACTGCAGACCTGTCAATCACCCCCCAGAAAGCCCGCCCCCCTCAGGGCCATAGGCTGCACTCTCAGTCTCGGGCCGCTGTTGATTGACAGCGTGGCAACGTTCCCGCCCCCAGCTGCCAATTACGGAGTAACACCTTGCCATGGATCTGAAGGAGACATCTTTCAAAAAGACGGTTTTATTTTTATTTAGCCACAACACCCCCCCCCCACCTCGGCACCCCAACAACCTACCCCTCCAATTTGTCAGGTTTTTAACAGCTTTGAGAAGCTAATTACTGAGCTAGAAGAAGTTACGTGCGTGCATACACACACACACACACACACACACACACAGAGGCTACACATGTTTCTGCCTTGCCTCAAAAAAAGAAATATGAAAATAAAAAATAAATAAATTGCACCCCCCCATGTTGAGTACTGACCCCCCCCGACCCCCTCCTCCTTTACTGGAATTATTGTCTTTGTGGAGCGGGAGGGAAATGGCAGAGGAAATCGGGGGGGAAATGTCAGCAGAAAAAGCTGCTCACAGGTGAGAGTGACAGGCGGGGGGGTCGGGGAATCGGCCAATGCATCCGGAATGGAAATGCCAATGCAGCGAACGGGGTGGGGAGGGGGGAGGAGGGGGGGAAGAGGAAGCTGGCACGGTGCCGCCACCACCCGCCCCCCCGCCACCCCCCCCCAGCTCACTCAGCTGTCCATCTGCCGGTCTGCTGTGACCCCCACCTACCCACAATGCACGGCGTGCACTCAAAAAAAACCTGCATCCTGTCACGCGCTGTGCGCTCCGCTCGGCCCCGCCCCTTCAACAAGCCCCGCCCCCGCCTCCGCCCCCACCCCCCCCCAACGCTGCCGCACTGGGGTCCTCCGGCTGAGCAGGAAAACACACCTCCTGCTTTTTCGAGAACGCTTTCAGAAACGACGCACGTTTGACTAGTGGGTAAATTTACCCCTTTTCCAACCGCATTTTCACCCCACCGTGATCACGGCAAATTGGCAGCTATATTTAGCGCCTCACGCTGCCGAGACCCACAGGTAACGTTGCGTGCCTCACGCAGGGGTCCACAAATTAGAGTCTGAGACCGCTACCACACTGCAGCCTGCAGTGGCCACTTTCAAAGGCTTAATACATCCAGGTAATGTACAGGTAAAGGTCTAAGGGGCAATTAATATGCCCGTAATGGGTATGGGTAAATGTAAGAGGGTAAAATAAATGTGTGTAATGTACGGGTTAATAAATGCTTCTCGCCCAGAGATGGGCTGTATTGGGGTGCCAAACGGAAGAAACATGGGGACCCCCCCCCTCCCCCAACTATGTGCACCCCCTGTGTCTGTAGACAGCCCCCCTGGGCCACCCAAAGACAGTAGAAACTCCCAATGAGTGAAAATAAGTTAGTTAGGCTCTGTGAATGTGGATGCGTCGTGTCAACTGTCCCGAAATACAGTACTGCAAACCCCCGCTACCCCCAGTGCCCAGTCCACAACCAAATTCCCGGGAAAAGGAGAAGCCTCCTCCGGATTACCTGCGACAATTTAATCTGCTTCCTGTGAGGTTCAGGCGGGGAGATTGGAGGGGAATCGAGAGTAAATCAATGACACACACGGCTAGTCAGAGCTCCCCCCCCCATACCCAAACCCCCCCACGTGGGCTCGCATGGGGAGAACAAGCACAGAGGCCCTTTAATGTATCAAAGCCATTCAGCAAGCACGTTCACCTCCCCCTTACAAACACACACACACGCGCAAACACACACACGCACGTACGCACGCACGCAAACACGCACAGACACACACACACACACACACGCACACATTCACCTCCCCCTTACACAAACACACATACACACACACGCACGCAAACACACACACGCACACAAACACACATAAACACACACACACACACATTCACCTCCTCCTTACACAAACACACACACACACGTTCAGCTCCGCTTACACAAACACACACACACGCACCTCCTTCATTCAGACACCTCTCACTGGAACCCAAACTCTCTCTTACTCTCCGTCTCTCCCTCTCTCTCCCTCCCTCCCTCCATCTCCTTCTCTCTCAAACTCAGACAGACAGACAGACAGAGAACTGCAGAGTCGTTTCTGATCCACCTCCGGGGGCGGGGCGGGACGGGGCGTGGCGGGGTGGGGAGACGGAAACGCGCGCGCACGCTCGAGGTGTTGCGTCCGCTCCGGCGAAACCCGTCCGACCCGCCATTCTCGCGCGGAAGGCTCTTCCTGCACACCGCGGCGGAACAGACTCCCCTGCTTCTGAGCAAGTGGCCTGGCTTTCCATCGCCGAGAAAAACACCGGAGAGGAGAATCACTACAGAGAGAGGCCTCATTAAAAACGCCTGTCAGAACACACGCGTGCCCGAGAGGGGGGGGGGGGAGGGGGGAGGACAGAGAGAGAAAGAGAGGCAGAGAGAGGGAGGGACATAGAAAGGGAGCGAGAGAGAGAGGGAGGGAGGGAGGGAGAGGCGAGCCCAAATCCGAATCTCCACTGAGGTTCAGAAGCAGACGCATTTGTTCCCCTCCGGAGGTGTTGCTCCACGCCCTCAGGACCGCACGGGACAGCCGGAACCCAAACAGGACCGGCAGCCAATCAGCCAAGCGGCTCGCTTCGCCTGTGAGCACAGCCACACCCACTAACCTGGCCGCCATTCCAGACCGCCAAAACACAGCAAAACACACACACGTGCACACACTCACATACTCTCTCTCTCTCACACACACTCACACACTCGGGCAGAGGAGCGGGTCCGCCGAGCGCTGAAGAGCGAGCGGCGTCTTAATTGGGTGAGCGGGACAGGGCGCGGCGGCCTGGCGGTCTAATGAGCGCATGCAGGCCCAGAGCTGTCCTGGGGGGGGGTGGGGGGGTATTGGGGGGGGAGGCGGGGTTTGGGGGGGACAGATGGCGGGAGTGGCGGGATGCCGGGAGACATTAATTGATCGTCACGGTTGGGCGCTTCCGCTGACGGATGTGGGGAAGAGGGGAGAGGAGAGAGGAGAGGAGAGGAGGGGAGAAGAAGAGAGGAGAGGAAGGGAGAGGAGAGACGAGAGGGCGACGCAGCTGAGGAGGGTGTGGCCTTGGTGATGACGTGCTGGCAGGAACCACAGAAAGCGAGAGACTTTATAACACAGCTATGTAGCACTGAAGCTGCTTTATAACACAGCTATGTAGCACTGAAGCTGCTTTATAACACAGCTATGTAGCACTGAAGCTCTTTATAACACAGCTATGTAGCACTGAAGCTGCTTTATAACACAGCTATGTAGCACTGAAGCTGCTTTATAACACAGCTATGTAGCATTGAAGCTCTTTTAACACAGCTATGTAGCGTTGGAGCTGCTTTATAACACAGCTATGTAGCACTGAAGCTCTTTATAACACAGCTATGTAGCATTGAAGCTGCTTTATAACACAGCTATGTAGCACTGAAGCTGCTTTATAACACAGCTATGTAGCATTGGAGCTGCTTTATAACACAGCTATGTAGCACTGAAGCTGCTTTATAACACAGCTATGTAGCACTGAAGCTGCTTTATAACACAGCTATGTAGCACTGAAGCTGCTTTATAACACAGCTATGTAGCATTAAAGCTGCTTTCTAACACAGCTATGTAGCGTTGGAGCTGCTTTATAACACAGCTATGTAGCACTGAAGCTCTTTATAACACAGCTATGTAGCATTGAAGCTGCTTTATAACACAGCTATGTAGCACTGAAGCTGCTTTATAACACAGCTATGTAGCACTGAAGCTGCTTTATAACACAGCTATGTAGCATTGAAGCTCTTTATAACACAGCTATGTAGCACTGAAGCTGCTTTATAACACAGCTATGTAGCACTGAAGCTCTTTATAACACAGCTATGTAGCACTGAAGCTCTTTATAACACAGCTATGTAGCACTGAAGCTCTTTATAACACAGCTATGTAGCATTGAAGCTCTTTATAACACAGCTATGTAGCATTGAAGCTGCTTTCTAACACAGCTATGTAGCATTGGAGCTGCTTTCTAACACAGCTATGTAGCATTGAAGCTCTTTCTAACACAGCTATGTAGCATTGAAGCTGCTTTATAACACAGCTATGTAGCGTTGGAGCTGCTTTATAACACAGCTATGTAGCATTGAAGCTGCTTTCTAACACAGCTGTGTAGCATTGAAGCTCTTTATAACACAGCTATGTAGCACTGAAGCTCTTTATAACACAGCTATGTAGCATTGAAGCTCTTTATAACACAGCTATGTAGCATTGAAGCTCTTTATAACACAGCTATGTAGCACTGAAGCTCTTTATAACACAGCTATGTAGCATTGAAGCTCTTTATAACACAGCTATGTAGCGTTGAAGCTCTTTATAACACAGCTATGTAGCATTGAAGCTCTTTATAACACAGCTATGTAGCGTTGAAGCTCTTTATAACACAGCTATGTAGCGTTGAAGCTGCTTTATAACACAGCTATGTAGCACTGAAGCTCTTTATAACACAGCTATGTAGCGCTGAAGCTGCTTTCTAACACAGCTATGTAGCATTGAAGCTGCTTTATAACACAGCTATGTAGCACTGAAGCTGCTTTATAACACAGCTATGTAGCATTGAAGCTCTTTATAACACAGCTATGTAGCATTGAAGACTTCATACCCTGGTTAGTTTGGTTTCCCTTTTGTGGGAACTACGGGCCTGAAACGAGAGAGCGTTATAGATACACACCGACGATGACGACGGTGAGAGTGGGCCTTTCAATTCGAAACCGCATGAAGCTACAGACCAGCTACGGTCGCCCACAAGCACCAGAGGCGCCGGTATCCAATAACCCGGTTCATTACAGGCCCGTTACACAACACCGCATTGTTTTAGGAGTTATGACTGTGCGGCTAATATCATTACGCTAATGAATTTCAGTTATTGATACAGTGGAGCGATGATGTCACTGATAAAGCCCCCAGCTCTCTGAGCTGTTTAAAGCTGCTGGCAATATCATGATATTGAGCAATTAAAAGCGAGACAGACCCAGACCCCCCCCCCCTCCCCCCAGCTTAGTATTACAGCCCTGGCTAATACTAAGCTAGCCCAGCCAGAAAAGCACAAAAGCACTCAAATGAACCAATCAAGGGCGAGACAGAAAGCCACTGTCTGCTGATTGGCTGACTCAGATGTTGTGGTGCTGCACTGGACCATTAGCCAGCAAAAATATGCCCTCCTTTTTTTGGGATAAATCAGCCCCTTTCTGGGATAAATGAGCCCTTTCACACAGAGCAACAGCAGAACACTGCGGACAGTCGAGCGTGCTCTAAATATTTGGCTTTCTGGGTCCAGTTTTCTGGTCCCAGTATGTGTTCTGCTCTGCGCCGACTTCACTCCACATGGCAACGACGCACGCATCACCGACCGGCCAGAGATTCCAAAAAAAGGCCATTGTTGTAAACTTGGCTGTTTTTACGGCAGTT
>NC_057933.1:75659818-75669818 GCF_018555375.3 Anguilla rostrata | reverse complement strand
GCGCGACTCGGGGTAGCGCTCCGGATTTCGGGGCGCGCAGGACCGCGATCGCAACCCGACGGCGACCGCGACAGGTGTTCGACTCGAGAGGCTGCGAGCTCAAATCCCGAGTGGGGCATTGCGGTTACGTCTCCCCCGGGTACGCCTGTAGTACTACAGCAAACACCCAGCTGGGGACGCCGATGCGGCTGATAATAAAACCTGCGCCGTGCCGGTTCTGCAGAACACCGGCGTCCGGCTCTGCTCCGCTCCGCTCAGCTCATAAATAATGTAGCGCAGGACAGCGTAAAGGGGGCGAGCGCAGCTCTCGGATGCTACGGGATACGGGCACCGTCTCCCGGGCAACCTGCAGGTACTGCCCCAGATGACCACTCAGCAGGAGCGATTAGGAGTACAAGTGCACTGAGTATGCACATTATGCAGACTGGGCTGACTGCTCATCCCCGTATCACAACAAGGCTCGATGAAACCCCCCACCTCACTCACACGCACGCACGCACGCACGCACGCACGCACGCACGCACGCACGCACGCACACACTCACACTCACACAGTTGGCGGTGGAATATGAGGTCGCTGTAACCCTAGCAGATGCGAGGCTAAACTGTGATTGGTTGGGCTGAGGGGGGGGGGGGGAGGGGGGATCCACCTTTTTTTCCCCCACCTTTAAGTAGGTGCCCATTTTACAAAAAAAAATTTCAATCGCTTCACAATGAGGCTCGCACCAACGTTCCAGCGGGGAGAAGCGAAACGGAGAAAGCATTTCAAAGAAAGAAGAAAGGAGAGGACGGAGGGAAAAATACGGCTGGCTTTTCACACAAGAGAGAGAGAGAGAGAGAGAGACAGAGAGAGACACCGCACACACATTTATATTCCTTCTCCTTCCCTCTCTAGGTTCAGCAGTGACCGTTTAGTGGTAGAGCAGTGGTCTCCAGCCCTGGTCCTGGAGAGCCACAGGGTCTGCTGGTTTGTGTTTTCACCTTAAAATCGGCACCCAGTTGAGACCCAAGACACCAGGTGAGATGAGTTAACTGTGTAATCAACTGCTCTAATTGATTCATGAAGTGCAGAGTCACTATGAAAACCAGCAGACCCTGTTAGCTCTCCAGAACCAGGGCTGGAGACCACTGTGCTAGAGGTTCAGCAGTGGCAGTGTAGCAGTAGAGGGTACGCACACACACACACTCGCACACACACAGTCACTCACAGGCACACACTGACTCACACTCTCTCACACACAAACACACACACACACACACTCGCACACACACACACACACACACACACACACACACACACGCTCACACTAACCTCTCCACCACCACAGCTCACACAACACACTCCACCTCACCACACACGCCCACCACAAACTCGCACACACACAACACACCAAGTCACACACACACTCTCACATCAAGCACACACCACACCACACTCCACACTCACACACCACTGCAACACACACACACACACACGCTCACGCTCACACTCACACACACTCACACACACGCACACACTCACACTCACACTGACACTCATACTGACACTCACACACACAAAAGCCCCGTTCTGCTTGCCGTCCTCCTTACAGCTTGATTCTGTTGTTGTTGATTACTGCTGCTCCTCCCCTCAGACGGCCGCTCGTCTGTGGGGGGGAGGGGCTTGTCTGTGTGTGTGTGTGTGTGTGTGTGTGTGGGGGGGGGGGGGCTCGTTTGTGAGGGGGGCGGGGTGATTGAGGCGTCTAATTGGCGGCAGTGCATTGTGAAACGCAGCGGGAGGCCTACCTGACAGGCCTGCTAAAAAACACCACGAGAGAGAGAGAGAGAGAGAGAAAGAGCGAACGAGGGCGCGTGTTCCAAACACGCGGAAAAATTCCAAACGACCGGAGCCAGAACGTTCCGGCGCCTTTTTACCCGCCGCCCCCTCGCGCGCGCGGAGCTCCTCCCTCCCAAAACACGGCGGTCGCGTCAGGCGTCGCTCGCGCGGCTAAAAATGCTAACCGCTCCCGCATGTCCCCCGGCACGGAGCAACAAAAAAACACAACGCGCGGTGACATCATTCCCGCGTATCAATAAAATAAAACAGGTTTCCACCGCGATGCGTCCGCCGCGCGGCCACAGGTCTAATAAGAGGCCCGGGCTGGCCAGTAAGGAGGTCGCGACCCCGGATGCTGCGGCGAGGCTACGCGCTGACGTCGCTACGCTACAGCGCAAAAAAAAAAACAGCATTCATTTCAGCTTTCATGTGCTGATACATCACCTAACACACTGGAGGTGGCTACTGAGTAAAGCAGTGTGTGTGTGTGTGTGTGTGTGTGTGTGTGTACAGTCTGTGGTGTGTGTGTGTGTGTGTGACTCTGTGGTGTTGTGTGTGTGTGTGTACAGTCTGTGGTGTGTGTGTGTGTGTGTGTGTGTACAGTCGGTGGTGTGTGTGTGTGTGTACAGTCTGTGGTGTGTGTGTGTGTGTGTATAGTCTGTGGTGTGTGTGTGTGTGTATAGTCTGCGGTGTGTGTGGTATGGTGGTGTGGTATGACGTGCTCGTGACACTTGGTGTCAAAAAGCACAGTAAATGGTCGGCAGTCAAGACGTTGCCATGTGTGTCCTCATCCGCACTGCTCACCACAAAACCAAGCACACAACGCACAAAAAACTTGAGTCGACCGTCAAAACCCGGTACCCTTTGACCCCATACCCACACGACCACCACACACCCCCGACCACGCACACACACACACACACACACACCACAGACGTACACACACACACACACACACACACACACCCGCCTCTCCTTACACCCCCCCATGCTAACCTGTGTGAGTGTGGCAGGAGCAGTCTCTGTTGTTTCCCTCAGGCTGATGACTCAGCAGTTATGAGACAGGAAGGCCCAGCGGTCAGGCGAAAACAACGACACACTAAAATGTGCTCCCCCCCCACCCCCACACCCACCCCCTGTGTCAAAATTTAGGCTCCACGGCAGCCCAGGTACAGACAGCTTTAGGCCACTGGTGGCCTGGCCCACTCAGAGAGGGGGGGGGGAGAGCAGAGGGGAGTCATGAGTGAGCTCCCGCTCAGCAAGGTCAAAGTGCCCTCAGCATGAGGGGCATTCGGGGATTGCCTTGTAGGGCAAGAGGGCAGTGAAAGGAGGGTTGGGGGGGGTATTGGATTTCTGTTTACCGACACCGGAAACCAAGAGAGACGCCCGGGCCTGTAATCCCCGCCGTGCCAAACGCGGGAGCTATGAGCACGAAACGCAAAAATAAAACGCCCAAATAAACCGCATTTATAATTATAGACCCCCCGCCCCTCCCCCAGCAAGGTCATGAATGCCACACATTCACCAGAGGGCAGAAAAAGCGTACGCGTGTGAGGTGTAGAGAGAGAGAGAGAGAGAGTGTGGAGAGAGAGGGAGAGAGTGTGAGTGTGTATCCTATACCGCCTGTTGTGGTCCACCACACGCTGAAAACACTGTACACGTACACACGTACACACAAACACACACACACACACACACACACACACACACGTACACACACACACACACACACACACACACTTGTGCAACCTCATGCACTGCACACCCGCATCCACACCACCCAAACACACACACCCACTACACACCACCCAAGAACAGCCCAAACACACCAGCCACAGCATTAGCAAAGACAACTCACCTCATCGCACACACGAGGAAGGGGCGCCAGCGACCCAGACATACACACAACACATCCCACACCCCACCACGAGAGCTTAAATTCACAGCACATCGTCACTCAAATACAAATCACATCCGCCCACCCCCCACACGCCACACCACACCCACCACACACAACCACGACACCACACACACACACACACACACACACACACACACACACACACAACACAACACCACACACACATACACACACACACACGCATACACACACCTAACAACACACACACACACACATACACACACCTAACAACACACACACACACACATACACACACCTAACAACACACACACACACACATACACACACACACACACATACACACACGTACACCACGTACACACACACATACACACAAACACACACATACACACACACACACACACACACACACACACACACACACACACACACACACACACACGTACACACACACACACACATACACACAAACACACACACACACTCTGTCGGTGGAATGGCGGCTCGTGATTGGCTGCCTGCCACGCTCCGTGCGATTGGTCCACGGGTGACCAGTCCCGAAAACCTCCCTGCCCCAGGGTGACACGCTCCCAGAGAGAGAGCCGCTTGTAAATGCCACCCAGCCAGAGGGATTATGGGTAAAGGAACAACTGTCACCTCGTATCTGGGCACACAGGGGGGGAAGGGGGGGGGGCGGCTCAGCGACCTCAGACAGTACACAGAAAACATCCCAGCACCTCGGCCCCCTGGGAGAGGAGCTTAAATTCACGGCAGAGTCCGAGTCTGTTCACTCAAATACAAAGTCCTCTGGCCCCCGCGGCCCCCCGCGGCCCACCCCCAGCCCCCGCCCCCCCAGCCCCCCCGACCCCCCAGCCCCCCCCGCCCTTATCTGCGAGGCGGCGCCAGGTTATCGGATGGCTGCAGGCCGAGGTTTTCGCTCCTCTCCCATCCTGACGGAGTTTAAGCAAACAGGGCCGGGAGACCCAGGAATGCAGGTGAGGAGAGTTCACCCATACAGCATCACTTCAGCGCCGAGCAACCATGAAAACCAGGAACGGATCCCACAGGTCCCTGGGACCAGGGTTCGGGAAAACACTACACACACGTAACACACACTCAGACACACAAACAGAGACAGACACAGACAGGCACACACAGCAAAATGTTCAATTCAAAGAAATTATAAACACACCATTAACACATTCTGCAGCCTGTGTACACAAACTCACCCGCACCCACACACACACACACACACACGCACGTGCCCACACACACCCGCCCACACACATGCACACACCACTAACACCTGCAATGCAACACGGCAGGCCTTTAAACGCAAGCAGCTGAAGCTCTGTGAACACCAGCGCAGTTTCCTTTGTTTCTTTAGTCTCACAAGCTCTGAACTTCAGAGCCTAAACATTTTTAACATTTAAACGCTGCCCTGAGCCAGGGACCGAACGGGGCGGGGGGGGGGGGGGGGGTTTCCGAAACAGGCGAGCCCGGCGCCGTCCCTGTCCCGACGGCCCGCGCTCGCGAGGTCAGCGATCGTTACCGATTCGATAACCGGCCTCCGCGCGTCAAGCGGGAAAAAGCCCACTGTAACGGCCACAGCTGCAGCCATCTTGGCTCCGGGGCAGGGGGAGCTCCGGAGCTTTGCTTCCCGTTAGCCGTTAGCGCTCGGGTCCGAACCCGGGGCAGGCTGCTCTCCTTTAGCCGCGGCGTACGGACGAGGGGCTCGAAGGCGCTACCGCGTCGCGTCACGGCGCTCTCGCACAAACGGTTCGTTTGCCGAGCTTTAAATTAAACCCAAACGGCGACAGACCGGGGGATAAATTTCGGGCGGTACTCCCGCTGTTCCGAGGCGGTTACCTCAGCGCCCGCCGCGGTTTAACAGCGTGGTTATTTTATTGTCCCGCGGCCGTAAGAAATTCGACGTGTACTTGACTTTACTCCTTTCAGCGCGGGCTAAGCTAAAGGCGCAGTGTAAACACCTGCGCTAATTCGCTTAGCTGCAGCCTGAAACCTGAGCAAGTCACACAGGCTGCGACTGCCTGTGTAACCCTGTCCTGTTACACACACACACACTCCATTTTAATATATTTATGAATGGGAGGATAACTGATAAATATCAACATATTATAATGTTACTATACAGAATAGCAAGAAATGCAATGAAAACCCTGTCAGCTCGCCCCTCATGTGACCTTTCACCACGTGACCTCTCTCTGACCTACATCACAGGGCAATCTCCGTGCCCACTGGTCCGTGGCGTCGGTAAGATTCTCAGGTGACCCGATTTCGGTTTTGCGTTCTGTTGAGAGGAGGGGGGGGGGAGCTCCCAACCCTGGGAACCTCCATCAGGAGGGGGAGTGGGTGCTGGGGGGGGGGGGGTTGGGGAATAAAGGAAAGTCGAAGAGAAGGGAGAAAGAGCCAATGAGGTGGAAACACACTCCTTCTTGGCCCAATTCACAGACACAAAAGGAGCATTTTCTGCTCCGTTCACACACAGCGCACACCACACAAGCCTCTGGGAGCTGGGAGAAGGCAGTCCCAGTGCCCAGCGGGTCTGATCCGGTCCGGGTTTCACTGGAGACCGCGAGTCTGAAGCTGCCGCCGCCAGTGAGATCAAACCCGTGAGAAGGTATCCACGGAAACCGGCCCTGTGTGAGCGATGACGACGAACGCAACGGTAGAGCCGCCAGGCCGCGTTAAAATCGCTGGGGGGGGGGTGAGGCGGTACTCGCACCTATTAACAGGGTAACCCGCCCACAGCACACGGTGCTGCCGGTTGGCGGATTAATCTGACGTGAGCGAGCGGTGGGGGGTAAGGGGGGGGGGGGGGTGGTGTGATGTCACACTGAAGCACTTCCTGTGATGCTGACAGGACCCAGGCAACCGAGATCCATTTCCGACGTCAGCAGCGGTTACGACCAGGACCGCGGCGACTGGCGATTACCGCTATTAATGAAGAGTGAGGCACGGGGGGGGGGTCAACCCTCACGTCCCCCGCTCCAGGCTCTGTACAGGAGGAGGAGAACTCCCAGGGGCACCTCCTGCAGGAGGAGGAGAACTCCCAGGGGCACCTCCTGCAGGAGGAGGAGAACTCCCAGGGGCCTCCTCGCACGGCTCCCCCTCAGAACCGCCGTCCCAGCGCGGTCTCCCGCGGCGACGGAGGCCCGGGCTCCTCTCATTGGCTTACGGGCCTTCCCGCCAATTTCACGCCGCGTTTCATCAGCGGACGCCAGAGCCGCCGTCTGACAGGTCATTTACCCGCCATCGTCCTCTCCTGTCCGCCGAGATTACCGCACAGGCTGCCGCACCGTGTGTGTGTGTGTGTGTGAGTGTGTGTGTGTGTGTGTGTGTGGATGTGTGTGTGTGTGTGTGAGTGTGTGTGTGTGTGTGCGCGTGCGTGTCTGTATCAGTGTGACTGAGGACTGACTGTGACAAGCTTGTGTGCGTGCGTAACAGGCTTGGGGTAAAATGGTTTACGGAGCCAGGAGGCTGTACAGGGGTGTGCCATCTCTCTCTTTTTCTCTTCTTCTCTTTACAACCTGTCGTTCCTGCTGTCTCTCTCTCTTCTGCTCTCCTCCCTACCTCTTTCTTCTCCTTCTATGTTTCCCAACCCTCCTCCTCTTCCTCTCTCTCTCTCCCTCTCTCTCCTCCCTCCCTCCCTCTTTCTCTCTCCTCTCTCTCTCTCACCTCCCTCCCTCTCCCTCTCTCTCTGCCACTTCCCTCTCCCTGTCCCTCTCTCCTCTGTCCTTATTTAAGCGGGCGTTCCATAATGGAGTACTGCTGGCTGACAAATTAACTGCGCTGCAGAGGGGTGGGGGGGCGAGGGGGGGTTATAAACAGCCAGCGATAAATGACCGCACCTCAGCACAGATTTGGGAGCCTGAGTCTGACGCCCCCGTCGCATTACGGACGAGCGCGCCTCGATGTGTCCCCAGGGCCCGCCCGGTAATTGCCACGGCAACACCGGCATTTAAACAAACAATACACGCACACGCACGCACGCACGCACGCGCATACACATACACACACACACACACGCACACACACACACACACACACACACACACACACACACACCGCACGCACACACACACACACAACACACACACACACACACGACACGCACACGCATCACACAACACCACACACACACACGCACACGCACACACACAACACACGCATACACACACACACACAACACACACGCACGCACACACACACACACACACACACACACACACACACGACACACATCACACACAAGCGCGACAACACACACACACACACACACACACACACACAGAGGCCACCAACACACACAGCACACACACACGATACACACACAAAACACACACACTCATCACACACATACACACACACACAGATGCGCGCACACACACACACACACACACACACACACACGTACACACACGCGGACCTCATACGTGTTATTTCAGTCAACACGTATGAATAACACTGTGTTCCTGTAAGAGTCTTTTTCCATGAGCGCATGGGGCTATTTCCAGCCTGGGAGGAGAGAAGTCTGTCTGTCCGTCTGTCTATCTGGAGGCTGTTAACGGGGTGACCTGCTCCAATACCCGCATAGCTGGCAGGGATTGGGGGCTGTGTGTGTGCACGCGTGTGTGTGTGTCAGAGAAGGTGTGTGTGTATATTATGGAATGTGCACGTGTATATTATGGAATGTGCACATGTGTGTATTACGAAATGCACGCTTGTGTTTATCATGGAATGTGTGTGTGTGTATTATGAAATGCACGTGTGTGTGTGTATAATGAAATGTGTGTGTGTGTATTTTATGAAAAGTGCAGTTGTGTGTGTATTATGAAATGTGTGTGTGTATGTATTATGAAATGCGTGTGTGTATAATGAAATAGGCATGTGTGTGTATTATGAAATGTGTGCGTGTGTGTGTGTATAATGAAATGCGCGAGTGCGTGTGTATAATGAAATGCGCGCGTGCGTGTGTATAATGAAATGCGCGCGTGCGTGCGTGTGTGTGCGTGTATTATGAAATGCGTGTGTGTGTGTGTGTATTATGAAATGTGCGCGTGTGTGTGTGTATTATGAAATGCGCGCGTGTGTGTGTATTATGAAATGCGCGTGTGCGTGTGTGTGTATAATGAAATGCATGTGCGTGTGTGTGTATTATGAAATGTGCGCGTGTGTGTGTGTGTATTATGAAATGCGCGCGTGTGTGTGTATTATGAAATGCGTGTGTATTATAAAATGCGCGCGTGTGTGTGTGTGTATTATGAAATGTGCGCGCGCGTGTGTGCGTGTGTGTGTATTATGAAATGCGCGTGTGTGTGTGTGTGTGTGTATTATGAAATGCGCGTGTGTGTGCGTGTATTATGAAATGTGCGCGCGCGTGTGTGCGTGTGTGTGTATTATGAAATGTCGCGGGTGTGTGCGTGTGTGTTATTATGAAATGGCGCGGTGTGTGTGTGTGTGTATTATGAAATCGCGCGTGTGGTGTGTGTATTATGAATGCGGCTGCGTGGTGTATTATGAAATGCGCGTGTGTGTGTGTGTGTATTATGAAATGCGCTGTGCGAGCGCGGTGTGTGGTGGTGTGTATTATGAAATGCGCGTTGTGTGTGTTTTGTGGTGGTATTATAAATGGCGCGTGGGTGTGTGTGTGTGTATTATGAAATGCGCGCGCGCGTGTGTGTGTATTATGAAATCCTGCGTGCGTGTGTGTATTATAAACTGCGTGTTGTGTGTGTGTGTGTGTGTGGGGGTGTGGTGGGTGTATTATCATGAGCAGTGTGACTGTTAGTCACTGAAGAGCAGTGGACGGCTGGCTGCTCCCTGCTCTCATTTTAAAACCGTGCGAAAAGCCGTTTCTTCCCTCCGAACCAGCCAATCACGGCAGGCCTGCGGTGTTTTCGGCGCACGGCGCCAGAGGCCCGGAACACACACCGCGGCGGGGCACGGAACGCCCTGTGGCCGGTTATCGTGGCGATGCCGCCAAGCCAGCTGAGAGCAGGCCAAGACCAGCGCACACTTCACACGTGAGGAGCGACTCTGCCACGAAACCAGGAACGTACCACCTGCCCCCCCCACCCCCACCCCCAACCCCACCCTTCAGAAGGGGGCTACTCCTGTACACACCTGTACACACACACATACACACCTACATACATACTGCCCCCTGGCTTTCGATCTGTGCCTCTGCCTCTTTAGTTCCCGTCGCTCCGTCCGTACGCCTCCTCGAGAGTGCTTGGCGGCGGAAGTTTTAAAAGTAACTGAAATCTGTGAATTCCTTGC
>NC_057933.1:75639818-75654818 GCF_018555375.3 Anguilla rostrata | reverse complement strand
CTAGTGGGCGGAGTCAGTCCTGTGGCGGGTTCTGCCCAGTGGGCGGAGTCTGGCAGGTTTTCGTTCCGCGCTGCTGATCTCAGATCAGCGCGGCGGCTCCACGTTGGCGGGTCTCTGCTTGGCGGAAGGTCGCTGTTTTACAGGCGGGCCTTTCCGCCGAGCCGTAGTAACCCCGGCCCCCGGGGGCCACCTGCCGTTTCCACGGTCACCTTGTCGCCGAGCCACCTCCTGCCTTCTAATCCAGGCCTCCATGGTCGGGGGGAGGGGGGGGGGGTGGGGGGTTGGGGTGTTTGAGATGAGGTGAGGCTGACTAACTCTGTCCACATGAGTGGAACACCGACCACCCCCCCCCAATCACACCTCACCACCTTCTACTTGATTAACAGGCACATCAAGGCATTCGCCCCCTCCACTTAAAATCACAGAGTCCGACACGGCAAGAGCACACACACACTGCATAAAGGGCCCATGGAACATGCCAATCCCCCAACCCACACACACACACACGCACTCACACACACACACACACACACACCCGCACACACACACACACACTCACACACAGAACATCCTTGGTTATGGAGTGAGCTGGTGTTGGGGGGGGGGGAGAGGGGGCTGTGTTGATGCTGATAGGGTGTGACAGGGAGAAGGCGGGGGGATTGCTCACTTTGAACAGTGGAGGAGAGAGAGACTGTAATTACAGCCTGGGGTTCAGACAACAGGGTGCCACGGGTCAGCACCCCCCTCGCCCCTCGCCCCCCCCCCGCAGACCCCCCTACCCCCGACAATCGAGGGAGAGAGAGGAGAAAGGCATGATGGGACGTGACTGCAGGCCCGTCGCCCCCGACGACAGCAGCTGAAATCCCTCCCCTTCCTCGGTCACACGGCCTACGTGCTGACACACCGTCGCCCCCGCCACCACCCACCCCGGAACATTCCGGATTCCGCACCGCCGCTGGTAAATGTCAGCCACGCCTCCACGAGAACGAGGACGCCACCCATAAAACATACAGACATAACCACGAGATGACCTACGTCATCACTCACTACACTCACTCTGCCCACACACACGCATATAACAAGGCAGCCAAGCGCATGCGACCCTTTGACACTGTACTGTAGTACACATACACAGTTTTCTACAGCCAGAGTTTCTATCCCACGTAGATTTCGCCTCCCAGTGATGTGATGGGAGCCAGCGAGGCAGGCGGAGCCAGAGCAGGTGAGGTGAAGAGGCGGGGCCAGGTGAATTAAAGCTATGCACCAAAGAGGCACAGCAAGAGGGCGGAGCCAGAGGGGTGATGTAGTATAGTAGGCGGAGCCAGAGGGGTGATGTGTATGCAGGCGGGGGAGTCAGCCATTGCCTACAGTGGGAGCGAGGAGATGCACTGATGAGTCACCAGTAGGGGCAAGGGGGTAGTAGACAGCAGCCAGAGGAATGCGTGGGTCAGGGGCTGGTCACTGCATGGTGTGACAGGTGGTCAGGCCGTGTAGTGGTGCGCTGGGTGGACCAGGGACAGGTGCCCCTGGTTGCGGACGCCGCTCGACAGGCCGCCCAGCGGCGCTCAACAAGCGCAGAGGCAGATCAAAAAAGCGACAAAAAAAAAAAACAGAGAGAGGAAGAGAGGTGAGAGCTGAATGAGGCATGAGCTGCACCCACCGCCTCCCAAACGCTGCCCTACATGACCACACGGCACCCTCCGCCACCCTCTGTTCCACAGCGAGAACCCGCACCGCAGGAGCCTGTCAGTCAAGCCCCACAGCCCCGCCCATTCTGGGACAACAGCAACAACCGGGGGGCGGTGGGAGGGGCCACCTCCCAGTCCTGTTCCCCCCGCTCCAATTTGAGCCCTCAGCATCTGCGCCTGTAGACTGACAGGCAGCAGATAACACTGCACAGACCAACCAGTACAGAGTGTGTGTGTGTGTGTGTGTGTGTGTCTGAGCGTGTGTGTGTGTGTGTGTGTGTGTGTGTGTGTGTGTGTGTGTGTGTGTGTGTGTGTGTGTGTGTGTGTGTGTGTGTGTGTGTGTGTGTGTGTGAGTGTCTGAGCGTTTGTGTGTGTATGTATGCGCGCGTGTGTGTATAATGCATTGTGTATGTGTGTGTGAGTGTCTGAGCGTTTGTGTGTGTGTGTACTGTACTACGGGTAGAGAAGTGCATGCTGGGTAAAAATACAGACCCACAAAGCTTTAGAAATGCCTCTGAACACAGGTCTGAGTGATTCACGTTTAAAAACTCATCTGAGAACTGACGTTCTAAAAATGTTTTGTTGATGTATTTTTTATTTTTATTTTTTATAAAGCAGCATGTAGTCCGGATCCTGTGTTTTCAGTCCTTTTCCACAGTTTCCCAGAGTTCCCGGCTGCACCGCGTGGAGGAATTCCCTCTTCGCCCCCCAGCGTTAGCGGCTTAGCCGCGCAGAGAGGCCCCCCCCCCTCCCGGCCTCTATTCTCGCCCCCTTTCATCAACCCGCCCCCCCTCCCCGTCCCGCTCGCTCCCCCCCCCCCGCCCACCCCGCCACAGTCCTTCAGAAGAAGGGCTTACTCTGACATTAAAGAGGTCTTTGTTTACCCCCCCTTATCACCCATAAACAGGCAGGAGGAGCATGGCACTGGCTGGTCTTTCTCTCCCTCCTCCTCCCTCCCTCTCTCGCTCCCTCTCTCCCTCTCTCCATGAAGCCTTACCCGGCACTGTTCCGGAACTTTCACAGCTCAGAGGCGGTGTGGGAACGAGGGGCGGAGGGCGGCCTCCGGACGCTCCTCGCACGAAATCGGGGAATTCGGCCGCCCGGGACCTCGCAGCATTTACGGAAAAACATTTCAGTTTCAACGTTGCAAAACGCGAAAAGAATGTTCTTAACCGAACGTTCTAACGCCGATGTCACAATCGCTGCCGGCAACTGAAAGCAAGGGAGTTCTAGAACACGGACTTGGAATTTTGAAAAACATTCGATAAAAACCTGCTCTATCACCACTGCACTATAACCACATAGCTATACAAAACCTTCTGACGGTCTTGCAGGTGCAATCGTATATTAAAATGACATAGGACATTCAACGATACGATTTACCTTCTTCTTCATTATTAAGCCGCTGAGCTAACCGCGAATGGCTAACCGTCTCCTCCGGCCGGCAAGCCAGAGCTGGCCAAGTCCTGCTTTGCCGGGCGTGCTCAGACAGCAGTTAGCCTGCTGGCAGGGTCATGGTCGTGTGCGAACGCCACCAACCCGGAAACGACACCAGATAGCCCTCTGGTGTGTGAACGGCAGAAGCTTCTGCGATTGCCATAACAGTTGATAGGACCACGTTTGTTCTACATGAGAAAACAGCCTTTCTTTCTCTCTCTCTCTCTCTCTCTCTCTAATGCTCTCCCTCTATCCACCCCTCTCTCTCTCCCCCCCCCGCTCCCTCCCTCTCCCCCTTCCAAAATTTCTCTGCCACTCTCTCTAACCCTCTTCTCCTGCTGTAACTCTCCACACCCCCGTCCCTCTCTCTCTCTCTCGCTCTCTCTTCCCCCCCTCGGTCAAATGGACAGAGCGGTGAACGGGTGAGTGAGCAGAGGACGGAATGTGGGGGGGCTGGCCTTCTGAAGGACACTGACACTGCAGTACTAGTGAGTGCTCAATGGCAGCATTCTCTCCTCCGTCCTGCTGCTCTCTCCATCCCTCTCTCCTCCGTCCTGCTGCTCTCTCATCCCTCTCTCCTCCGTCCTGCTGCTCTCTCCATCCCTCTCTCCTCCGACCTGCTGCTCTCTCCATCCCTCTCTCCTCAGTCCTGCTGCTCTCCCTCCCTCTGTCCTCTGTCCTGCTGTTCTCTCCATCTCTCTCCTCCATCCCACTGTCCTCTCCACGCGGCAGTTCCCTCTCCCTCTCTCGGTTCTCCTGAGGGGACTGACCACTGCTGCGGCCCAACTGACCTTCACATCCCTCCCGCTTTTAACCCAGCCCCGGGGGACGCAGGGCTAGGAGGGTAACTCACACACACCCGCACGCTCTCACAAACACACATACACTCTCTCTCCCTCACGCACACACACACACACACACACACACAGAACGGCATAGTGGGGCCTGAGTTGCTGCTCGAGTAGAATGCTCAGCAGAGCTGCGTTCCACGCACAGGCTCATGGGTAATTCCCAGCCCAGTCCCCTCTCTCAGAGAGAGAGAGGCAGGACGCACGCGCTCACTTTTCCTGTCATGAAATAATCTTCCGGAACCCCGGCCAGTCTGGCTTCAGGGCTGGTTCCTCCTCAGAGACCACCCATCCCTCCATCACTGAATCCCTTCGTCCCGGCCAGAGCAACTTCCCTTGCTTCTGTTATTCTTATTCTACTGGACTTTTTTTTTGCCTTTTTGGACAGAAGACCACACACCCCCTCCCCCCCCCCCACCACTCCCTCACTGGGGATCTCTGGCACTGTGCTTAAGTGGGCCTACTTCTGGGGATGGCAGCTCATCTCATGTCCAGGACCTTCCTACAGAGGTCCCCCAAGGCTCTGTACTAGGCCCGCTTCTCTTTTCCCTGTATCTGTAATCTCCTAGGCTGGGCTGCCCCGTGGAGTCCCACCGTTTCTGTGCTGACTGCTTTTCCTCTGTCTCTCCCTGCATCCTACACTCAGGGCTCACCATCTCTGCCTGAAGGATGTGTGTGTGTGTGTGTGTGTGTGCCTGTGAGAACAGCCAAATCAGCACCTACATTAGAAAAAGAAAGAGCCAGTTCTGGACCGGGGGGAATTTTAATAGAGGGACTCTGTTAGAAGATAAAAAAAACCCCATCTTGATCCTCGTTTATGACACGTCATTTAAGAGCTAAACGGACTTCAAAGACATCTGAACGAGGCTGGATTCATGCACGTAATCCTCCAGGGGTCTTAAAAACCCTTCTGGGGGTTGGGGGTCTGCTGAGAGACTGCTTTGTAATAACCCTCTACCCACCCCCCCCGACGTGTTATTCATCTGGGTTTGAGTCACTTGGTGTTAATGCAAACCCTGACGGGGGGGTGGGGGGAGGAGGTGCACCAGGACAGACGGAGGAGAGGGGCCCATTTGTCTATTGGGACCCAAACAGGTAGAGGCTTGTACAAGTAGGGGCCTGTACAGGAACTCTCTGCGCCTCCTGACCAAGTTACAAGGACAAGACTTTCCCCTCCCCCTCCCCCAATCCCCCCCCCGGAATCTTCATGCTTTTTTGCTTCATCCAATTTGTGCCAGAGGACTTGTGAATATCATGAATACGCACACGCTCACACTCACACTACACTCATATTCACACCCACAGCTTTCACATCCCTCCCCCCCTCCAAAGTTGATCGCAGGACAGAACATTCAGCGCTAAGGCCAAAGGCAGTGGCCCACAGCGGCCTGCAGAGTCCAGAAACCCGCGCTTCTCCGATTGGTTCATCAAGAAAAATCACGTTTCTGTCAACGACTCCAGACTCTGCCATCCCCCGTGAGAAACACACACCGCCGCTTCTGCCGCAATTCGCCCCGGCTGAGGCGATCATTTCCTGTGAAACGTCTGTACGGGTGAGCGCCGGACTGGACCCGGGCTTCGCACCCTGGACCGAGCGCCGAGGGAGAGAGGGAGAGGGAGAGAGAGAGAGCCTGGAAACTGAAAGAGCAACTGGATGGTTTCACATTTGAGCAGACGATCCATTTTTTATTTTAGAAAGTTTCGATTTTCTGCTCAGTTTTTTTCTACGCCTCCAGGGGCGCCGTGCTGTTGGCGGGATTCCCCCAGACACGCTGGCCTAAGAGGGGCCCAGAAACGCAGACGTCGATAGACGTCGTACGACGCCGCCTATGCTGCTGCGTTGGTCTCACGGCGATCTCTCTCGGGCTCCAGAGCGAACGATCCGACCTCGCACCGGCGCACCTCTCCGCACCTCCCGAAGGAGAAAGAGCATCAGAATACCTAAAACGTCGTAACTCGGGCTCGATCGCCCGTTTGACTCCCCGCAGGCAACCCGGAACGGAGGCACGACACCTCGCTGACGGAACCTCGACTTGGCCGCCCGTCAGCCAATGCGAGCGCACGGTAGCGAGGCACCAGTGGCGTAGCGGCGCACGCAGGGCGAGCCGCGACGGACAATACGGCCCATGATTTCGGCGAGAGGGTGTGAGATTCAGACGGGGGGGGTGGGGGGGGTGAGATTGGGACGTCCTGTTCCGGGACTGCTGGGCTAATTCTGGCACTGCACGATGCGAAAAAAGAAAGGAGAACATTTTTTTTTTGCTGGAACAGAAAAGCGCAGCTCGAGAGCAAACATCTCCACAGAATTGGAGGTAATTGCATTTGGCTTCATCTACTGTTGAAAGGGGGGGAAAAAACGAAATGAAAATGACAGGTAACAACCGTGGGCTAATTTAAAGCAAAAAAAAAAAATAATAACAAAAATCAATCCCACGGTTGTGCAAGATTTCAGCGTTTACTTCTGTCTCTAGGGAAGGACTGGGATGGCGTTGGGAGTAGATTGAACACCCAGTTTCTGAATGACAACCGAATCTTAATCTGAGCCGCCAAAATTGGTAGCAACAGCCCGTCAAGATCCCTCCAATCAGATCGAGGCGTTGGAGCACGTGAAACGGAGGTAATCGAAAATGGCTCTAAAAATTCAACATCGCTCAGGATGGAGGAAGGAAGTGGAAGGAGAGAGAGAGAGAGAGAGGGAGGGAGAGAGAGAGGAAGGGGCTTTGAACACAGAGGAAGCCAAACTTTACCACAGAGCGGCCGCGACAAACTCATAACGAAACGGCAGAAATCACAAAACCACAGTCCCGTTTGTTCCTGTATTTCTTCTTTTTTTTTTTTTTGGTTTTGTTGTAAGAGGATTTCCTCTTATCATGCAGAGCATCTCTACTGAGCGCGCTCAGAACTGACCTCACACCGCTCCGGCAAGCATTGGCGGGGGGTGGGTGTGGGGGGGGGGGGTGGCAGTGAACTCGGGGGAAAGGGGGGTGGGGGGGGCGCGTAAAGAAATCGATGCGCCCTGGGTTCTCAGGGCGGTGGCGGTGGCGGGGCAGTGGCAGGATTTTGGGAGACTGTTTTGCTGATCGCTGTCTGCTGGCGGTAACGGAAGCCCTGATCAAAGTGGCGGGAATGAGGAGCGACACGGCCGCCATGTTCCATTCGCGTCTCCCCCCCCCCCGGCTCGCCCCCCCACCCCCACGCAAACAGTCGCCACGTTCGATCCGTCAATAAAGAACCTCCTTTTCCTAAAACATGTCCCCTATTTTTCCCTGCTTGTTTTACAAAAAACAAATTTTATTTCCACAGTCCTTGAACCCCCCGGCCACCCCCTCCCCCCACCAGCTTCGAGCTCTGCCCTCTTACACTAAGAGACGTAATGGGGCCTTAATGTTCCGTGAGAAATTTTTATTTTTTCTCAACCCCGTCAAAAAAGCTAAAATGAGAAATGCTAATGTTCTGCTAATCTTCGACGAGGGCTGTTCTATGAGGGTTTTCAATTAACACATTTTTTACTGTTTCAGAAGGATTTTTCCCCCACACCATCCTCAATTAATTAAATGAAATTTTAATTAATTTCCCGAATCAACGGTAACTGATTCCCTGACCCAGTCTGCCACACCCCCCCCCCCCCACCACCACACCCAACGCCCCTCCTGTCAGCCCCCCCCCCCTCAGGCAGCACTGAAGAGGACACTAGCTGCCGCTGCCACTATCCAATGGCTAATACCCCCCCCCCCCCGGTGGGGCGATCTTAATTACTCCGCTGTCTGCTGAAGTAGGCATGAGGTCACCCCCGACCCCCCTCCCCCACCTTCATAAGACATCTCAATTCCACAACCCCCCCCCCCGACCCTCCAAACACGCCACAGGTTCTCAGACAGGCACTTTGATCTCTGGAATACTAAACTTCAAGCGACTCCGTGAAAGAGAGAGAGAACATTCTTTCAAAAACAAAAAGCTTCCTTTCCCGTGCGCCTGCTGGTCCCCCCCACCCCCCCGCCGTCCCCGCGCCCACACACCTGAGTTCTGCGCTCCCTCAGAAGCTAAAGGATTAGCGTGCTAAGAGCTCACAGGACCCCACCCCCCCAATCGCCCGGGTTACGAAACACGGGCACCAGACTGCACCCCCCCGTCCCGAAGAGAGAGAAAGAACAAGAGGGGGAGGGAGAGAGAGAGAGAGAGAGAGAGAAATCCACTGTTTCACCAACCTTACACATGACATTACACAAGCTCACACGCTCACACACACGCTCTCACACACACACACGCTCTCACACACACACACACACACACTACCACATACACCCATGCACACCACACACACAACACACCACACACACACACACACACACACACACACACACACACACACACACACACACACACACACACACACACACACACCATGCCAATGTCAGGTTAATTTGCGCTGAGCTGAATGGAGAGAGAGAGGCGGATGATGAAAGGAAAGACAGACGTGCGCGTGAAGCGCCCTTGGCGGGTGAAGAATGGGGGCGGGGCGACGCCACGGCAACCGCCGCGCTCCTCGCCGTGCGGCGACAGATGTCGCGGGCGGGTTTCCCTAACGAGCCAAAGACCCGCCGTGAGGACGAGCGCAGGACGCCATCAGTCACTCTCCTCCCTCTCTCTCTCTCCCTCGCTCCCTCGCTCTCCACAGGACACCTGCTCTGCCACCTTCATCCTCCTCTTCACCTCTCTGCCAGACCGGTCTAACCCAAACCCAAGCTAACCATAACCAATCAAACCCCAACCCCAATCTAACCCCAACCCAATCTAACCCCATCCATCTAACCCCAACCAGCTAACCACACAAGACCAATCTAACCCCATCCAACTAACCCCAACCAGCTAACCACACAAGACCAATCTAACCCCATCCAACTAACCCCAACCAGCTAACCACACAAGACCAATCTAACCCCAACCAGCTAACCACACAAGACCAATCTAACCCCATCCAACTAACCCCAACCAGCTAACCACACAAGACCAATCTAACCCCAACCAGCTAACCACACAAGACCAATCTAACCCCACCCAACTAACCCCAACCAGCTAACCACACAAGACCAATCTAATCCAGCCTAACCACTCTATACCAGCCTAACCTTAATCAGCCAGTTACACAAGACCAAACTCCACCTAATGAGCCGTCAGCCCCAGACAGACCAGTGCTAAACAGCTAAACCTTAATCATGCCCAAAAATAAGCGCCCCCTAGTGGACGGGGTAGCGCCCGCACCCGGGTCTGAAGCGCTGCGCGTGTACGCCACGTTCCCGGCCGAGCTCTGGAGCGGCGGAAGCTGTGTTTCCCCCCCCCCAGGGAAGATTAAAAGCAGCCGGTGTGTTTTTCATTTCTCCGATCGCATTTCACGTCGCGTTCGCTCGTTCTCAAACCCCGCCGCGAAAGAGAGGCCAGGCCGCGGTGCAGCGGGCGAGCTCAGAGGGAGGCCGCTGAACCCCCCCCCCCAACACCAACACTCCACCCGCCACCACCGCTAACAAACCCCCTACCACTGCTCCACCCCTCCCCACCCCCACCTCCACAAGAGAGCCTGATTAAAGCCAGGCCTGCTCACCACTTCCACGGGAGAGGTATTAAAATGGCCGCACTGCAGGGAGACAGAGTCGGGCCTGTTCCGTGTCTGAAAACTGCGCCTCGCACCCCTGGACTGGGCTGTCCCGTCTCAACGCCACGCTGGCGGACACCCAGTAAAGTTATCATCATCACCCCCCCCCCCCCCGCCCTCCCGCGACTTCCCGCCATTTCACTGCCAGGGCATCCAACCACACACGACTACGTAAAGAATAAAAAATGTCATAAAATCAGCCACGTAAAATTATTTCCTTCACAAAGCCAGACTACATAGGGCTCCTTCAAAACAAACAGTCGATTTGCTTTTCAAAATGGCCGCCTCAGCACCCACTCACTTCCCGACTCCTCGTCCAATTTCACCACACACACAGAAGGGAAAAAATCGAAGGGAAATAAACTGTGTACATATATACATAATTATTTTTTTAAACATTGTAAAAAATCAGTAGAAATGAGCGCACAGTCAGTTACCAGGACAACATATACAACAAAAAAACACACACACTGGGCTGGTGCGCAGCAGGCGTGCGTTCTGACGTACTGCGCCTCGGTCTAAAAAAAAAAAGAAGAAGAAGAAAAAAAAGGCAGGAAGTCGTTATCGCCGCTCGGTCGGAGTCGTTTTGGCGGGAAAGGCGGCGTAATCGCCCGCAAATGAAGAGCCGGGGACGGCTGACGCGCGTCACACAGATGTTCCCGTGACGACAGGGCTTCGGGGGGGCTGGGGGGGGGGGCCGTTGCCGCGGCGCTCCTGATGAAAGAACTCCGCCGGCCCCCGCGGTAAACACAAAAAAACAACCGCTGTCCCGACAACCGCCAAAACCGCCAAAACGCGACCAGAGTGAGAGGAGCGGGGCGAAGGGCCGCCCTGAGGGGGGGGGGGGATGTGGAATGTGACAGGCAACCTGTCACCTGGGGCAGGGGGGGGGGCGCTGCACACCTGTCAATACGGTTGCCAGTCTGGCGGTGGCCATTTTTGTTCAGTAGAGCTCTGTGCCATCCCAGCACTGGCCCACCACTACACTGAACCCCCGTTTAAAGTGTACATGGGGTACCAGCGCTACAGCTCAACAGTCAGTCCTGTCCTCTTTAACGAGGCTGTAAAGGGGGGACGAGAGAGAGAGAGAGAGAGAGAGAGAGAGAGAGAGACAGACAGACAGGTGAATGGTGAAGAGAGAGAGTGACAAAGCGGGAGAGGAAGGGAGAGAGAGAGAGAGAGAGAGAGAGAGAGAGAGGGAGAGAGAGAGAGAGAGAGAGAGAGAGAGAGAGAGAGTAGAGAGGAGAGAGAGAGAGAGGAGAAGGAGAGAGAGAGAGGGAAAGAGAGAGAGAGAGAGAGAGAGAAGCTCTTTTAGGAAGCGGGCACATCCATCTCCTCTGGCCCCCACGCTGCAGGCCCTGCCCACGGGAGTCTCAAGCAATCAGCCCAAAACTCCCCTGCACGGGGCGCCCAGCGTACGGGACAGGGGAACGGACTGTACGGCCCTCCCGCACTCGCTCAGTATGGGTCACGCTATTTTAGGAGACGCCAGCGCCCCTCTCCTCCTCTCAGCGGGACGTTTGCACAGAGAACATAAACGCACTGCAATCACGAAGGAGGAGGAGGATGATGATGATGATGAAGATGAAGATTATTACCATTACCAGCTCTACAAACGAAAAAAAGGGAAACTGCGAGCCCGACACAGATGGGACGTCCACACAGCTCCGTCCGAAAAAAGGGGTGGGGGGGGGGGTGGTTTTGGGGGGAGGGGGGTCAGGTGGTCCAGTCTCCAGACAGATACACATGACTGGGTCTGGGTCACATGACCGGGTCTGGGTCACATGACTGGGTCTGGGTCCGCAGTCATAAAGCACTGGAGGAACAGAACTGATCCAGGATCAGGCCTTCTCCTCCACATCCTCACCATCGGCACCATGAGCTTACAACGCACAACTGACCCCAGATCAGAGCCAGATCGCGTTCAGAAGACTGAGGTTCACAATCGAGCAAACTGCCACGATATTCATTTAAACCTGAACGTAGTGCACCAGCAGCTGGGGGGGGGGGGGGGGGGGGGAGGCAATGGAGCACCGGACTAGTCCACTGGCAGGTCGGGGGAGGGACTAGAGCGGGGCCCACCGCAGATTTACAGCCCTTTCTGATTTAATCGGCGAGAAATTGCAGAAAGCGGGATCTAGGGGAGAGAGGCCGGGTGAAAGCGGTGACTAAGCCCAGGGTCCGGGGCCTGGGTCCGAGCCCGCTGAGTCAGCGGTCCTCCCACACGCTGCAGGGCCATAAGTAACGGCTGCACACTCAGACCAAATCCACTCTGGGGTTTATTTCATGCAGTGAGAGGGAAATGTTTTTTTTTTACCCCCGCCCAAAACAAATCTGGCCCGAAGGGAAAGAACGGAGTTGAACTCTGGCACCAATGTTAGGTTTGAAGTTTAGTGACGGGGGGGGCTGGGAGCGGGCGGGGGGTGGGAGGACGGGGGGGGTTGACTTGGCCCGCTCTGGCAGGAGTGGTGAAGGTCAGCTCGCAAGTTGGGGACGAGGGGGTTTAGACTTGAGCTCTGCTCGCATGCAGAGGTTGAAGGTCCAGCCGCCACACGCTGGCAAGACAGCGGGGCTTTTGAAGCTAGGGAATATCAGGCAAGACCAAACACCTTCACAACCCCCAACACCAGGCCTTGACCCACACAGGCCTTATGAACCCTAACAAGGCCTATGACCTAACACAGGCCTTAGAACCCCTAACACAGGCCTTATGACCCCTAACACAGGCCTTATGAACCCCTAACACAGGCCTTATGACCCCTAACACAGGCCTTATGCACCCCTAACACAGGCCTTAGAACCCCTAACACAGGCCTTATGACCTAACCAGGCCTTATACTCCCTCAGCACCCGTAACAAGGCTATGCGCAGCACCTGTCGTAACCCTAACCCTATGCCCCATCACTCATCCCGATCGCCCGACCGCCCCCTCATCAGCGCGTTCCGCGCGGATCGCGGATTCCGGAGCTCCAGCGACGGAGCCCTTAGCGACCGGCGGAGCCCTTAGCGACCGGCGGAGCCCTTAGCGACGGGCGGCAGGGTTGCGTTAAAAGCCCGGGCGACGGGCGCACAGCGAAGCGCAGCCTGCTTCCCCACTTCACGGAGCTTTTATCTTTTATTTCACGAGGCTGCAGGTGCAGCTGCGCTCGCGTCTGAGGATGGGGGGGGAGGGGTGACTCACTCCCCCCCCCCCCCCGCAGGAAGCGAAACCAAATTAATTCTGAGCCTTTTTCAGATTTCATTCTATATTTTTATTATTTAAAGAACTGCGCTCTGAAATATACATTACAGAGGGAGCGGGGGGAAGGGGAGGGGGGGGGTCAACTGAGGATTTCATTACAGCACCGCGTTACCCAGAATCCTCAGAGACGGTTCACACCACGGTCTCACACACAGAGGGGGAGGAGAGGGGGGCGGTCGAGCCAGGATTCCATAAGGGCCGCGTTACCCACAATCCTCAGCAGCCGTACCGGGGGGGCGGGGGGGAGGGGGGGTCGGCCTCAACCGTTCCACAAGCGTCTCGCATGTCAGAGGTCGCTGTTGCCGGGGGTAACGCAAGCGAGCGTGTACCTGCTAGCCTGAGCGGGGGGGGGGGGGGGGGGGTTGAGGGGGACAGGGAAGATGGAGGAAAGGTGGGGTTAGCTGGGGGTATGGTGGGGGAGGGGGTTGGGTTCGGGAGGGTCCTTATCTCGATGCGGGGGGGGGGAGGAGGGGCGGGGCCCCGGGAACCTTATTTACGCCGCCAGCGGCCCGTGAGCGGCGTCGGCTCCTCTATCGGCTCCATCGAGGGGAAAATGCATTTCACGCTCCGCCGGCCCAGCGCCGGCCCGCCGCTCGCCTACCGACGCCACATTAGGGAAGGAAATGTCAGCGCTGCGGAGACACCGCCCCCCCCCCCCCACTCCCCACCCCATGCGGAGTGAACGCAGTCAGGTGGTGGTTTTTTTTGAGGGGGGGGGGATAAACACCCTTACCTCTCCGGTTTCACAGAGACTGGCCAAAAGCGGGTGCCTAATATAGCCGCCCCCCCCCCATTCACCAAGCGCAGCAGTTGTTTGCCGGGGTGGGGAGGAGGGGGGGGGGGGGTGAGGCGGATTTTCCGATCAGGCTTATTCCTGGACAGCCCCCCCCCCGTCTGCGGTGTCCCTCTCTAATCTGCGCGTCTGTGCGTGCGGTAAACAGGAGGACCAGCAGACCGCTCCACAGAACAGCCCGGTGAGCTCGCTCAAGGTCAGCCACGCCCCGTTCAGGTCGGCGCCGCCTCCGCCAGCCACGCCCCGCCCGCTCGCCCGCCCCGCCCGCCCGCCCCGACCGCCCGCTCGCTCGCCCGCCCCGCCCGCTCGCCCGCCCCGCTCGCCCGCCCCGACCGCACGTTCGGACCGGAATTTTAAAAATGCAGACGTGCGGTTTGAAGAGAGCCTCCCGGGCACACGATTCTGTCCTGATTAATCAGGAAAAATCTGGTTTTCACTCCCTAAATGAGGCAGAACAACTTGTGTGCGTGTGCGTCACACACACACACGCACGCATGTGCACACACACACACACGCAGGCA
Organism: Anguilla rostrata; assembly: GCF_018555375.3. NCBI lineage: Eukaryota > Metazoa > Chordata > Actinopteri > Anguilliformes > Anguillidae > Anguilla > Anguilla rostrata. The sequence goes on along the minus strand of NC_057933.1, from coordinate 75,640,643 downwards.
GGCACACGGGCGCGCACACACACACGCGCGCGCAGGCAGGCACACGCGCGCAGGCAGGCACACGGGCGCACACACACGCACGCACGCACGCACACACGCAGGCAGGCAGGCACACACGCGCGCACACACACAGGCCGGCGCACGCACGCACGCACGCACGCACGCACGCACGCACGCACGCACGCACGCACACACACACACACACTCGAAGAGCTCTCGTGCTCACTAACAGCTTTTAGCAGGCCTGATTGTGGAGTGTTAAAGCCAAACAGGAGCGGCTCTCAGAGCTTGTTTGGCTCTGGAAATGAGCAATACCCCTGATTAATCTGAAAAAACACATTTTTAAAAAATGATTCACGTCCCGAAGACCACGCTGGCTGCCGTCAGGACTCTGATTAGGTCACCGCAGCTGTCACTAACAATCCTCCGGAGAGCCGACAGATAATACCCACAATGCCTCACTTCCTGTCCACCAACTGGCATGTCCTTTGCCTCCGGGGTGATTGACAGACGAAAGGTTAATGGCCAAAAGTCCCAGGCATGGGCTTATATATACACACATCGCCGTATTCCCCCAGACATTTCAACCCAAAAACGGCCAGGCCTGTTTTTCCCCCCATGACATTTAACCAATCACGAAACCCGGGGCCCGAATTCCCAAAGAATTTCAACCAATCACGACCGGGACTGTTTTTCCCCAAAAAGGCATTTCACCTAATTCAGGAAGAGGCCAAACCAGGGAAAGGGAGCTGACCTCAGGGATGTGCAGGTGCCCGTCAACAGGGGTGTGTGTGGGTGGTGTGGGGTTTTAGTGTGTGTGTGTTT
>NC_057933.1:75606176-75639718 GCF_018555375.3 Anguilla rostrata | reverse complement strand
AGAGGCGGATTTAGGGGAGAGAGGCCGGGTGAAAGCGGTGACTAAGCCCGGGGTCCAGGGGCCGGGGCCCGGGTCCGGGTCCGAGCCCGCTGAGTCAGCGGTCCTCCCACACGCTGCAGAGACGTAAGTAACGGCTGCACACTCAGACCGAATCCACTCTGGGGTTTATTTCATGCAGTGAGAGGGAAACGTTTGCCACACGCAACATTTTTTTTTTTACTCCCCCCAAAACAAATGTGGCCCGAAGGGAAAGAAAGGAGTTGAACTCTGGCACCAATGTTAGGTTTGAAGTTTAGTGACGGACAGGCGGTGAGCGGGGCGGGGGCTGGGGGTTGGGAGGATGGGGGGGGGGGTTAGACTTGGCTCCTGCTCTGCTGCAGGACGTGTGTGAAGGTCAGCTCGCCAAGCTTGGAAGACAGAGGGGCTTTAATTGAAGTCTGGGAGATATCAGATAAACCCCCCACACCGCACCATCCCCCCGCCCCCGCCCCCACCCCGCCTGCAGCCACTCGCTTCTCTCCCAACCCAGGGAACATGAGGCCAAGGACTGCAAACACCTTTCACAACCCCCCTAACACAGGCCTTATCAACCCCTAACACAGGCCTTATGACCCCCTAACACAGGCCTTATGACCCCCTAACACAGGCCTTACGAACCCCTAACACAGGCCTTATGACCCCCTAACACAGGCCTTATGAAGCCCTAACACAGGCCTTATGACCCCCTAACACAGGCCTTATGAACCCCTAACACAGGCCTTATGACCCCCTAACACAGGCCTTATGAACCCCTAACACAGGCCTTATGAACCCCTAACACAGGCCTTATGAAGCCCTAACACAGGCCTTATGAACCCCTAACACAGGCCTTATGAACCCCTAACACAGGCCTTATGAAGCCCTAACACAGGCCTTATGAACCCCCAACACAGACTTTATGAACCCCTAACACAGGCCTTATGAAGCCCTAACACAGGCCTTATGAACCCCTAACACAGGCCTTATGAACCCCCAACACAGGCCTTATGAACCCCCAACACAGGCCTTATGAAGCCCTAACACAGGCCTTATGAACCCCTAACACAGGCCTTATGAACCCCCAACACAGGCCTTATGAACCCCCAACACAGGCCTTATGAAGCCCTAACACAGGCCTTATAAACCCCTAATAACCAGTCGCATCTTCTCCTAAGTCACCCGTCGGCATCACGCCCATCGACTCCGCCCCCGACTCGGACCCCCGCCCACATCAGCGCGTTCCGCGCGGATCGCGGATTCCGGAACTCCAGCGACGGAGCCCTTAGCGACCGGCGGAGCCCTTAGCGACGGGCGGCAGGGTTCCGTTAAAAGCGCGGGCGAACGGCGCACAGCGAAGCGCAGCCTGCTTCCCCGCGTCACGCGTGTGAAACATCTTTGAGAGCGGAGCTTTTATCTTTTATTTCACGAGGCTGCAGGTGCAGCTGCGCTCGCGTCTGAGGATGGGGGGGGAGGGGCCAGGATGACTCACTCCCCCCCTCCCGCCTTTTTCAGATTTCATTCTATATTTTTATTATTTAAAGAACTGCGCTCTGAAATATACATTACAGAGGGAGCGCTCGCAATGGGGGGGGGGGGGGGGTCAACTGAGGATTTCATTACAGCACCGCATTACCCAAATCCTCAGAGACGGTTCACACCACGGTCTCACACACAGAGGGGGAGGAGAGGGGGGAGGTCGAGCAAGGATTCCATAAGGGCCGCATTACCCACAATCCTCAGCAGCCGTACCGGGGGGGGGGGGGGCGTTCCACAAGCGTGTCAGAGGTCGCTGTTGCCGGTGGTAGCGCAAGCGTGTACCTGCTAGCCTGAGCGGGGGGGAGGGTGGTGGTTTAGAGGGGGACAGGAAGATGGAGGAAAGGTGGGGTTAGCTGGGGGTATGGTGGGGGAGGGGGTGGGGTTCGGGAGGGTCCTTATCTCGACGGGAGGGGGAGGGAAAGGGGGGGGCGGGGCCCCGGGAACCTTATTTACGCCGCCAGTGGCCCGTGAGCGGCGTCGGCTCCTCTATCGGCTCCATCGAGGGGAAAATGCATTTCACGCTCCGCCGGCCCAGCGCCGGCCCGCCGCTCGCCTACCGACGCCACATTAGGGAAGGAAATGTCAGCGCTGCGGAGGCACCCCCCCCACCCCCCCACTCCCTACCCCCCGCCCCCATGCGGAGTGAACGCAGTCAGGTGGTGTTTCTTATGGGGGGGGGGGGGATAAACACCCTCACCTCTCCGGTTTCACAGAGACTGGCCAAAAGCGGGTGCCTGATATAGCCGCCCCCCCCCCATTCACCAAGCGCAGCAGTTGTTTGCCGGGGTGGGGGGTGGGGGGGAGTGAGGCGGATTTTCCGATCAGGCTTATTTCTGGACAGCCCCCCCCGTCTGCGGTGTCCCTCTCTAATCTGCGCGTCTGTGCGTGCGGTAAACAGGAGGACCAGCAGGCCGCTCCCCAGAACAGCCCGGTGAGCCCGCTCAAGGTCAGCCACGCCCTGTTCGGGTCGGCGCCGCCTCCGTCAGCCACGCCCCGACCGCTCGCCCGCACATTCGGACCGGAATTTTTAAAATGCAGACGTGCGGTTTGAAAAGAGCCTCCTGGGCACACGATTCTGTCCTGATTAATCAGGAAAAATCTGGTTCTCAAACCCTAAATGAGGCAGAACAACTTGTGTGCGTGTGCGTCACACACACACACGCACGCATGTGCACACACACGCAGGCAGGCACACACACACACACACACACACACGCAGGCAGGCACACACGCACACACACACACAGGCAGGCACACACACACACACACGCACGCATGTGCACACACACACACACGCAGGCACACACACACACAGGCAGGCGAACACACACACACACACACACACACACACACACACACACACACACACACACACTCAAAGAGCTCTCGTGCTCACTAACAGCTTTAAGCAGGCCTGATTGTGGAGTGTTAAAGCCAAACAGGAGCGGCTCTCAGAGCTTGTTTGGCTCTGGAAATGAGCAATACCCCTGATTAATCAGGAAAAACACATTTTTAAAAAATGATTCACGTCCCGAAGACCACGCTGGCTGCCGCGAGGACTCTGATTAGGTCACCGCAGCTGTCACTAACAATCCTCCGGAGAGCCGACAGATAATACCCACAATGCCTCACTTCCTGTCCACCAACTGGCATGTCCTCTGCCTCCGGGGTGATTGACAGACGAAAGGTTAATGGCCATAGTCCGAGGCATGGGCTCTATATATACACATCGCCGCTATTCCCCGATGACATTTCAACCAATCACGGCCAGGCCTGTTATTCCCCGATGACATTTCAACCAATCACGACCGGGCCTGTAATTCCCCAATGACATTTCAACCAATCACGACCGGGACTGTTATTCCCCAAATGGCATTTCACCTAATTCAGGACGAGGCAGCCAGAGCAGGTGAGCTGACCTCAGCATGTGCAGGTGCAGTCACACAGGTGTGTGTGTGTGTCTGTGTGTGTGCGTATGTTTCAATGTGTGTGTGTATGTGTGTGTGTACTCACGTCGGGGTACTCTTTGACGGGCACAAACAGCTTCTCCTGCAGGTGTATGATGGGGCCCAGGGCCTCGGGCAGCTCCATAGGGTGCTTGTCCACCACACCGTTGACCGAGTCGCTGTACATGTCCTTCCGCACTCTGGTGATCTCTGCAGGAGGAGGAAGAGTGTGTGTCAGACAGGAGGAAGACAACCCTGCAGGCAGCGCGAAGCTCGCGGTTAACACCCCCCCCCACCCCCCCCAGCAGCTCCTCTGACGCAGGGAGACAGTCAGGGTTCAGCAGAAGACGCTTCGCTGAGAGTTTACAAAATAAAAACACTCTCTCTCAGTCTTTCTCTCCCTCTCTCTCTTTCGCTCACGTCTTTCTCGCTTTCCCCGGCTCTCTCTCAGTCTCTCTTCCCCTCCCTCCCAGTCTCTTTTACTCCCTCTCTCTCTTTCTCTCCCTCTCTCTGTCTCAGTCTCGAGGTGGCTGTCTACTTAAATCCCCTTTCATCAGGTGAGGGGAAGCAGGGATGAAGATCTAGGAGCCGCTCAGAGTGAAATACAGCCTCCATGTCTGACCAGCCTGTCAGACGAAACTAACCAGCTAAAGGCTCCAACAGAGACCACACACACTCGCTTGGTCACACACATGCACATACACACACGCGCACACACTCTCACACAGTTCAGTTCTCAGCATCTCAGACATGCCTAACAGATTGGACACAGTCTCCAAACATCCCTCCGCGATTGGTCATGCTCTCCACATCTCCCTCCCTGACTGGTCATGCTCTCCACATCTCCCTCCGATTGGTCATGCTCTCCACATCTCCCTCCCTGATTGGTCATGCTCTCTACATCTTCCTCCCTGATTGGTCACACGCTCCATATCTCCCTGCCTGATTGGTCAGACGCTCCAAATCCCCCTCTCCGATTTGTCACTCACCACATCTCCCTCCCTGATTGGTCACTATTAACCGGCCTCAGCTGTGGGGGTCATTCCAGGACAAGACTGCAGTGTCCCAGGAATTCATATTGTTCCCCAAAATAAAACATGGAACAAACACAACATCTGTTCCAGGAATAGATGCATGTTGTAGCATTACAGGAACCCACTTCCTGGTGTTACACCCTACTGTGTCCCAAACAAGGAGTCTGTCTGTCTGCCTAAAGTTCTCTAGCACCCCCTCCACACTCCCGCACACAGCTCATTTCTCCTTCTGACTACTCTGCTTTACGCCACTGTAGTCCCAGCCGGAGAACCGCAAAGCTGGAGAACCGCAAAGCTGGAGAACCGCAAAGCTGGAGAACCCCACAGTTGGAGAACCCCACAGCCAGATGGAGAACCTCAAACCCCACAGTTGGAGGAACCCCAAAGCCAGTTGGAGAACCTCAAACCCCACAGTTGGAGGAACCCCAAAGCCAGTTGGAGAACCTCAAACCCCACAGTTGGAGGAACCCCACAGCCAGATGGAGAACCCCAGACCTGGAGAACCTCAAACCCCACAGTTGGAGGAACCCCACAGCCAGATGGAGAACCCCAGACCTGGAGAACCTCAAACCCCACAGTTGGAGGAACCCCACAGCCAGATGGAGAACCCCACACCTGGAGAACCTCAAACCCCACAGCCAACCCGCGACGCAACCCCCTTCAAACCAAAAGCGCCGAGTCATACGGCAGCCTCCTCCATCACCCAGCATAGCGTGCTTATGAATCACTCACGAGCGCACCCGCCGGAATCTGGGCCAGAGGGCGGGACGGCAGTCAGGGGACGTCGCTACGGCGACGCTCGCGCGCGCTCCGTGAGTCACGCCGTGCCGAGGCACGCGGCCCGTTTCGGGAGTGGAAAAAACGCACAGAGGTCATCAAAGCCCGAAATTACAAACCGCAGTCGTTTAGAAAAGGTTTCAATCGCAGCGATGGGAGTCTTTTTTCCGCGCACACGACCCGCTCGGGCTCCTGTGCTCGTTACGGCCGCGAGTCCAATCGCCTTCTGAGGAGCGCGACGTCCCGCAGCCAATTCAGAAGAACGCTCCGCAGTTAGGGTACACCTGCGCACAATCACGCAGAGCGCTCCATTTAAAATGCAAATAGTGCTCGGGTCATAACCCCGCAGTAAAAACACACGCGTGAAACGGAAGATGCAGCAGCCTGTCACTCGCATTAGGATTTATTTTCCTCTCCCTGAAATTTAAGGAAGGCTCTGGATGACGAGGCTGTAAAATATCAGCCGGTCCAGTTTCACACTGAAGGCGGTTCATTAAATCTCACAGTAATCTCACAGAGTCGCTAACTGCCAGCGGGGACAGACCGCCACGCAGCTACAGACCGTCACGCAGCTACAGACCTCCACTCAAACACAGACTGTCACGCAGCTACAGACCGCCACGCAGCTACAGACCTCCGCTCAAACACAGACCGCCACGCAGCTACAGACCTCAACAAACACAGACTGCCACGCAGCTACAGACCTCCACTCAAACACAGACCATCATGCAGCTACAGACCTCCACTCAAACACAGACCATCATGCAGCTACAGACCTCCACTCAAACACAGACCATCACGCAGCTACAGACCTCCACTCAAACACAGACCGCCACGCAGCTACAGACCTCCACTCAAATACAGACCACCACGCAGCTACAGACCTCCACTCAAATACAGACCACCACGCAGCTACAGACGTCCACTTAAATACAGACCGCCATGCAGCTACAGACTTCCACTTAAATACAGACCACCATGCAGCTACAGACCTCAACAAACACAGACTGCCACGCAGCTACAGAACTGCATTCAAACAGACCGCCACGCAGCTACAGACCACCATACAAACACAGACCACCACACAGCTACAGACCGCCAATTCAAACACAGACTGCCACATGGGCACAGACCGCAGGCACCGCAGTCCAGACACGCCCTGGGCTCGAACCCAGCCGGTTCAGGGGAGGGCGGCTATAGGCCTCCAGAGGCAAGCGGTTTCTCATTGGCTGCTTTCTGAGAGGTCTGCCCAGAGGCCGACCCCAGGATAAAACCCAGCCTGAACGGCCTTAAAGCCCCCCCCCCCACCCCCCACAGCGAAACCGCTCTGTTTGAGCCCCCCCACAGCGAAACCGCTCTGTTTCAGGCCCCCCCCCCCACAGCGAATCCGCTCTGTTTCAGGCCCCCCCCCCCCACAGCGAATCCGCTCTGTTTCAGGCCCCCCCCCCCCACAGCGAAACCGCTCCGTTTGAGCTCTGCACAAAGCCTCCTGCCTCTCAAAGGGCACATTAGCATAAGGAGTGAGGAGGGGGGGCGGGTTGAGGGTTGAGGTGGGGGGGGGGGCGCACTTGACAGCCTCTAATTTCAGCACCAGCGAGCGGCCCTACGAGCTCCTCCAAACGCTCGCTTCACCAAAAAATTACCGTCCGCCTCCTTTCAGATCACCCGTCTCTGTTCATCCTGCCGAACACAGGGCTAAACTGCCCACGAAACATTAAGACAAGCGGAGCGCAAAGAGAGGGAGAGAGAGAGAGAGAGAGAGGGAGAGAGAGAGAGAGAGGGAGAGAGGGAGGACAGAGAGAGAGAGGAGAGAGAGAGAGGGAGAGAGAGAGAGAGAGAGAGAGAGGGGGAGAGGGAGAGAGAGAGAGAGAGAGAGAGAGAGAGAGAGAGAGAGGGAGAGAGAGAGAGAGAGAGAGAGGAGAGAGAGGGGGGAGAGAGAGAGAGAGAGAGAGAGGGGGGAGAGAGAGAGAGAGAGAGAGAGAGAGAGAGAGAGAGAGAGAGAGAGAGTGAGAGAGAGCGTGAGAGAGAGAGAGAGAGAGAGAGAGAGAGAGAGGAGAGAGAGAGGGAGAGAGAGAGAGAGAGAGAGAGAGAGAGAGAGAGAGAGAGAGAGAGGGAGGGAGGGAGAGAGAGAGGGAGGGAGAGAGAGAACGAGGACTAAATGTGGGTGTGAGGAAGTAACAGTGCAGGACAGGAACACAAAGGAGGGGGAGGGAGAGAGAGATAGAGAGGGAGGGAGGGAGAGAGAGAGGGATAGAGGAGGAGGGAGAGAGGGATAGGGTGAGAGGCAGAGAAAGAGACGGAGGGATAGGGGAGAGAGAAAAGGAAACAGGAACGGTCACCGTAAGGCCATCCTTAATGAAGAAACTCCAGCCAAACCCAGCCTATGCTGCCCCCCCCGCTTCCTTTTTAAAAGATACATCATGATGACCTCCTCCCCACCACACACAGACAGACAGACAAACAAGCTTGTCAGAGCCAAGCTATAATACGGCATCTCCCCCTCACAAGCCGAACCCGAACCTCTCCATCACCTCCTCCCCCCCCCCCCCCATCACCTGCAGCTCCAGCCCAGCAGAGAGAAAAGTGCATTTACACCGGATGCCTGCTCAAAAAGAGTACGGCACTCTCATGAGAGAGAGAGGGAGGGAGGGGGAGGGCAGGCGATGGAGGGGGGGGGGGGGGAGGAGAGAGGAAGTTTCTTTGTGTACCTCCTCTGGGGGGGTGGCCCCGATGAACCTCCTGTGATGTCACGCCTCGAGGGGCGTGTCAGACATTTCTGGGTGATCACAGACAAACGAGACGCAGCAGCAGAGGAACGGAGGCCTGCGGCCCCACCGCCGCCACGCGCTGGGAGAGCGAGCGTCCTCACGCAGCGGCTCACCGCCAGCGCTAACGGCTCCTGCTACCTCTGTGGCTACTGCTACTGCTACTGCTAACGGCTACTGCAACCGCCGTGGCTACTGCTACTGCTACTGCTAACGGCTACTGCAACCGCCGTGGCTACTGCTACTGCTACTGCTACTGCTAACGGCTACTGCAACCGCCGTGGCTACTGCTACTGCTAACGGCTACTGCAACCGCCGTGGCTACTGCTACTGCTATGGCTACTGCTACCGCTGTGGCTACTGCTACTGCAAACGGTGTGGCCACTGCTAACTGCTGCTGCTATGGCTACTGCTAACTGCTACCTCTATGGCTACTGCTACTGCAAACTGCTTCTGCTAGCGCTATGGCTGCTGCTACTGCAAATGGTGTGGCTACTGCTAACTGCTACTGCTATGGCTACTGCTAACTGCAACCGCTATGGCTACTGCTAACTGCTACTGCAACCGCTATGGCTACTGATACTGCTACCACTAATGCTATAGCTACTGCTAACTGCTACTGCTACCACTACTGCTATGGCTGCTGCTACTGCTATGGCTACAACTACGTGCTACGGCTATTGCTACCATTACAGCTACCAAAAGCCTAAAACAGCTCAGAACTCCCCCCTCCCCCCCCCACGCTTCGCCTGCCCCCAAGCGGCAGCAGCAGCACCCAGCAGCTGAGGTCACACCCCACAGCACGCCTCCACCTGCGACAGGAGAGGTTCCCGCTAGGGGGGGACGGGGGGTCACGGTTACCGTTGCCCAGTGTTACGGCACGACCAGACTGCCAAACAGCATGGGTGCAGTTCCTTATGAATTAAATATGAATGACACCCCCCCCCCCCCCCCGCTCACCTCCCTCCCCCCCGCCTCCCTCCGAAGGCACACAGGAAGTTGTGAATTCTGTCAGCAGTGATCTGCGAGGTTCCCCTCCTCTAACGCTGCACTGAACTGGGCATTACAGGAGTTAGGCCCAAACCCAAACACTGCACTAAACTGGGCATTACAGGAGTTAGGCCCAAACCCAAACACTGCACTAAACTGGGCATTACAGGAGTTAGGCCCAAACCCAAACGCTGCACTAAACTGGGCATTACAGGAGTTAGGCCCCAACCCAAACGCTGCACTAAACTGTGCATTACAGGAGTTAGGCCCAAACCCAAACGCTGCACTAAACTGGGCATTACAGGAGTTAGGCCCAAACCCAAACGCTGCACTGAACTGGGCATTACAGGAGTTAGGCCCAAACCCAAACGCTGCACTGAACTGGCCATTACAGGAGTTAGGCCCAAACCCAAACGCTGCACTAAACTGGGCATTACAGGAGTTAGGCCCAAACCCAAACGCTGCACTGAACTGGGCATTACAGGAGTTAGGCCCCAACACTGCACTAAACTGGGCATTACAGGAGTTAGGCCCAAACCCAAACGCTGCACTAAACTGGGCATTACAGGAGTTAGGCCCAAACCCAAACACTGCACTAAACTGGGCATTACAGGAGTTAGGCCCAAACCCAAACACTGCACTAAACTGGCCATTACAGGAGTTAGGCCCCAACGCTGCACTAAACTGGCCATTACAGGAGTTAGGCCCAAACCCAAACGCTGCACTAAACTGGGCATTACAGGAGTTAGGCCCAAACCCAAACACTGCACTAAACTGGGCATTACAGGAGTTAGGCCCCAACGCTGCACTAAACTGGGCATTACAGGAGTTAGGCCCAAACCCAAACGCTGCACTAAACTGGGCATTACAGGAGTTAGGCCCAAACCCAAACACTGCACTAAACTGGGCATTACAGGAGTTAGGCCCAAACCCAAACGCTGCACTAAACTGGGCATTACAGGAGTTAGGCCCAAACCCAAATGCTGCACTGAACTGGGCATTACAGGAGTTAGGCCCCAACACTGCACTAAACTGGGCATTACAGGAGTTAGGCCCAAACCCAAACGCTGCACTAAACTGGGCATTACAGGAGTTAGGCCCAAACCCAAACACCGCACTAAACTGGGCATTACAGGAGTTAGGCCCAAACCCAAACCCTGCACTAAACTGGGCATTACAGGAGTTAGGCCCAAACCCAAACGCTGCACTGAACTGGGCATTACAGGAGTTAGGCCCCAACACTGCACTAAACTGGGCATTACAGGAGTTAGGCCCAAACCCAAACGCTGCACTGAACTGGGCATTACAGGAGTTAGGCCCCAACGCTGCACTAAACTGGGCATTACAGGAGTTAGGCCCCAACACTGCACTAAACTGGGCATTACAGGAGTTAGGCCCAAACCCAAACGCTGCACTAAACTGGGCATTACAGGAGTTAGGCCCCAACCCAAACGCTGCACTGAACTGGGCATTACAGGAGTTAGGCCCCAACCCAAACGCTGCACTGAACTGGGCATTACAGGAGTTAGGCCCAAACCCAAACGCTGCACTAAACTGGGCATTACAGGAGTTAGGCCCAAACCCAAACGCTGCACTGAACTGGGCATTACAGGAGTTAGGCCCCAACACTGCACTAAACTGGGCATTACAGGAGTTAGGCCCCAACACTGCACTAAACTGGGCATTACAGGAGTTAGGCCCAAACCCAAACGCTGCACTAGACTGGGCATTACAGGAGTTAGGCCCCAACCCAAACGCTGCACTGAACTGGGCATTACAGGAGTTAGGCCCAAACCCAAACGCTGCACTAAACTGGGCATTACAGGAGTTAGGCCCCAACGCTGCACTGAACTGGGCATTACAGGAGTTAGGCCCAAACCCAAACGCTGCACTGAACTGGCCATTACAGGAGTTAGGCCCAAACCCAAACACTGCAATAAACTGGGCATTACAGGAGTTAGGCCCAAACCCAAACGCTGCACTAAACTGGGCATTACAGGAGTTAGGCCCCAACACTGCACTAAACTGGGCATTACAGGAGTTAGGCCCCAACGCTGCACTGAACTGGGCATTACAGGAGTTAGGCCCCAACCCAAACACTGCACTAAACTGGGCATTACAGGAGTTAGGCCCCAACGCTGCACTGAACTGGGCATTACAGGAGTTAGGCCCAAACCCAAACGCTGCACTGCATCGACACGGCTGGGTCTCAGCCATAAGGAAAGAGACCGTCACACTGACGCTGGCTTGTCCCGCATGCTTTTGTTTTTGTTTCCGCTTCCCCCTTCACCCCCGCCCCCGCCCGCCTCACCCGCCCCACCACAGGCCTTCATTTTATTTATCCATGTGTGCGGATTTAAAGGAGGAAGAGGGCTCAGGCCTTCCCAGAAAGAGGAGGAGCACCATCACCAGAGATGACACACCTCCACCCGTCAGGAGAAAGGCTGGCGTAGAAAGACAAAATAAATAAAAGAAGAGGAGAGAAATGCCCGGGCGGAGAGAGAGAGAGAGAGAGAGAGAGAGACGCACGGGGCGAGGGTGTCTCTGTCAGAACTTTCCGGAAGAACACGTTTTTCCACTCCGAGGCAGCGACGCTGCGCGGGGTGAGCGGGGAGACGGAGACGCTCGGCGCTAACGCCTCCCCCCCCCCTCGCTTCGTCCGCGAGGGCGCCTGGCTTCGGCAGAAAGGCCCCAGCCACCGGAAAACAGGGCCCTTTTTTTTAAAAAAAAACACCGGCGACCTCCCGGATCTGACAGAGGAGAACACGGGCCTGTTTGAGCTCCTTGTTTTTTTTGTTCTTTTTATGAGCCTTATCAAAATCTCACAGATGGGCCTTCACCTGAAAATCCAGGCCGGCTGCATTTCTCAACCCAACAGCCCCATTAAAATGCGTGCCACCTCCCCTCCAGATTCCACCGCGACCGCAGAATAACCCCCGCCCCCTCCCTACCACCCCAACCCCCCCCCCCCCCCGCGCTCTCTGTGAATAATGACCCTTCAGGGATGTCACAGTACGGGACGTTCCGCAGGGCAGAGAGCGGCCCGCACCCCCGCTGGCGCAGCTCGCCCTCCAGGGAGCCGGCCGACTGCGCAACTCAAACTCAAACTCAAACTCAAACTCAAACTCAAACTCAAACTCAAACTCAAACTCAAACCCAAACCCAAACCCAAACCCAAACTCGCCGTCCTTCCAGAGCACAGGGGCAGGCCCAGAACAGACCCAGATAAACAAACGCAAGCGCGCGTACAGACAGAGACAAACACACACACAGACAGACAGACAGACAGGCGCACACACACACACACACACACACACACACACAGACAGACAGGCAGACAGGCGCACACAGACAGACAGACAGGCGCACACAAACGCGCGCACACACAAACACACACACACGTGCACAGACAGACGCACACACACACAAGCACAGTGACAGAAGCCTAACTGTAAATGGTAAATGGACTGCATTTATATAGCGCTTTTATCCAAAGCGCTTTACAATCGATGCCTCTCATTCACCAGAGCAGTTAGGGGTTAGGTGTCTTGCACAGGGACACTTCAGCACGCCCAGGGGATCGAACCGGCAACCCTCCGACTGCCAGACAATCGGTCTTACCTCCTGAGCTATGTCGCCCCCCACTGTAGATAGACCCACCCCCCCACCCTCACCCTCACCCCCACCCTCAGCAACACCCCCCACACAGCGATGCACACCGCCACCAGCAGTCCAGGGGTTAAAAGTGCCTGGAGACAGAGAATACCATAAATTATACACATTCAATATATCTAAAAGCCATGAGGAGGGGGGAGGGGAACAGCGCTTCCCTCTACTGTATGAGATCCATATAATCCATATTGTACAGATTTATTACGCAACCTCTGCTGTGGCAATACAAGCACCGGCATCTGTCATGCCAATAAAGCACTGTGAAACTGAATAAAGCAGGAGAGAGAGAGAGAGAGAGAGAGAGGGAAGGTGAGAGGGAAAGAGGGACAGAAAGAGAGAGAAACGGGGAGAAAGAGGGGGGAAGAGAGAGAGACAGAAAGAGAGAGAAACGGACACAGAGAGGGGGAGAGAGAGGGAGAAAGAAAGAGAAAAAGCAGAAAGAGAGAGAGAGAAGCGTTTGACTCAAAGGGAGGGCTTGTTTAGTGTGCTGTTTCAATGGCGTTTTTAACGGTTGCGCCACATTACGCTCTGCGCCAAATTCCCCGCCCCCCCCCCCCTTCCAGGGGTGCCCCCCGCCAGACCCTGCCACCCCCCCCCGTCAGAAGCATCACACGGTGCCCACAGAAAGCCCTCAATCTGGGGCCCCCACCGGGCCCTAACGACCGGCACGACTCCCCCAAACGCTCTTACACCCACGCGGCACGGGAGAGGGCCCGCGCTGTCCGTCGAACCCGCTACGTTTACTCAAATTAAGCCCCAGCGTCTCCCCCCTCCGCACGACTTCCACACTTTCTATCGCTCAGAGAAAAGAGAGGAAAACAGCTGTGCGTGTGCGCTGGGTCAGGGGCGCCTAACTGCAGGACTGCACGCCATTAAATTGAAAACCATCACTACGGTAATTCACCAGAGTGGATTGCCGGCGTCGTTCGAAACAGGAAAAAGCGACAAACTCCACAGGAACACGGACAATGAACAAACACACACACACACACACACACACACACACGCACGGAAGTGTCCCTCTGTACTGAAAAGAGCTCAGGTGTTTACATTTCCCATAATTCACCGGTTCCATTTCTGCAGCTCCGTACAAAGGAAAGCAGGCAGCCAGAACACTTACAAGCTCTCTGAGAATCGCAGTGGCTGCCTCAAAGGAACACCGCGACACCCAGAATCCTCGGGAGCAGATACAAAAACTACAATACCCATAATCCTCAGATAACTATACACAAAAACAAATCCTCAAGACACTGCACACAGTAACTAAACTACCCATAGTCCACAACCAGCCACAAAAAAAAAAAAAAACACTGCTCATAATTCAGGGACAACTACACACCAAAAACTGAACTACCCATCATCCGCAGAAACAACCACAGTAAAAGAACTATGTTTCCCCAGGGAGCTCAGAAACAACCACACTACAAAACACTACACAACCCACAATCCTCAACCACAAAAAAAAATACTACCCACAATCCTAGGAACAACCACACTAAAAACTGTATTACCCATACATCACAAAAATAACCACATAAAAAAAACTACACTACCCAGATAACTGAGCGAAAAGCCGTACCAGCCGGATTCCGAGCCCTCAGAAACACGCACCCCGATCACGTTGGTTCCAGTGGCGCAGTCCTCCACGGGCCCCACTTCCTCAAACAGAGTCAAACAGACGCTGCCCTGGGAAGCGGCTCGCGACCGCGCTCCCGTCCCACAGGAAGCGCCTGCAGAACGCATCGGGGCGCCAGATAAGCGGGAACACAACAGGAAAGAGGGCGCAGGATGTTTGGCCGAGGGGCCCGGCGGCGGAGCGAGCCCCGAGGTTCCACAGCGGGGCGATGGCGCGCGGCAACAGGCAGGGGGGCGACGCCACGGCAACCAAACACGAAACCGCGGGCCAGCGATACCGCTTTACAGAGCTGAGGAAAAGGGTGGTGCTTTTAGGATCCGTGTATCCGTGTATCCCCCCCCGTCCCCCCGACCCCATGGCCAAGCCTGAGGACACACAGAGGAAGCGCAGGTTTCCGCGGCGACAATGACAGGAAGCGGCCAGCTGTCAGGAGGGGAAGGATGGAGGCGGCGCGGCGTCCGCGTGCGGAGGGGAGATAACCACCGAGCCCCCCCCCCCGCCCCCGCGACCGTCCTCCCCACGCGACGGCATCGCCACGGATACGCCACCGCCGCAGAGAGACGGCGAGGCCGCAGGGTGACCTCGCTCCGCCCCTCCCCCCCCGCTCGCCCCCCTCCCCTCAGCGATGATGCAAGCCCTCTGAGCGGGGGGAAGGGCGGCCAGCGGAACGATCGGCCGCAGAGCGCGTCGATGCCTTTTCGACACCCGGCGAAGATCCGCATCTTATCGAGGCCCGTCAGCGGGCCGCCGCTGCTCCCGCGCTCGACTCCAGAGACGGCGACTCCGCGAGAAAAGAAAGAAAAGAAAGAAAAAGAAAAAAAGAGCAGGCCCGTTTCCCACGGCAACACAAGAAGGACCTTTTGCTGACATGCGCCGTTACCGCAACATATACCTACGACACGTACCGAATATACCACTGCATATTCATACATCACCCGACACTACGACCACAACACAACAGGTGTGCAAAGGTACACACACACAACAGGTGTGCAAAGGTACACACACACACACACACACACACACACACAACAGGTGTGCAAAGGTACACAAACAGTCCAGCTCACAGTTCTGTACATTATGCTAAATATATAATTGCACTTTATTATTTACTATGAAAATGTAAACAACGGCTATCTGCTAACTGGCTATAAATACTTGCCGAACAAAATAAGGCACATTAACGGAAAGTTATTGGGAGGAACTCAATTACGTTCCTGCATAATAATAATAAAATAAGGATTTGACTGTAGAAGACTGCAATCGCTTGGTTTGCAGCTCGTAGCAATCCAAAAACCCTGTACTGAACCCGTGAATACATGTACCACTACAACCCTACGACATACAGGCCTACTGCTATACCACCTAACACCACTAACACAGCATACAGGCCTACTGCTATACCAGCTAACACCACTAACACAGCATACAGGCCTACTGCTATACCACCTAACACAGCATACAGGCCCACTGCTATACCAGCTAACACCACTAACACAGCATACAGGCCTACTGCTATACCACCTAACACCACTAACACAGCATACAGGCCTACTGCTATACCACCTAACACAGCATACAGGCCTACTGCTATACCACCTAACACCACTAACACAGCATACAGGCCTACTGCTATACCACCTAACACCACTAACACAGCATACAGGCCTACTGCTATACCACCTAACACCACTAACACAGCATACAGGCCTACTGCTATACCACCTAACACCACTAACAACATACAGGCCTACTGCTATACCACCTAACACCACTAACACAACTAACACAACATACTGGCCTTCTGCTATACCACATAACACTGCTAACAAAACATACAGGCCTACTTCTACACCACCCAACACCACCAACACAACATACAGGCCTACTGCTATACCACCTAACACCACTAACACAACACACATTCATGTACATGCACCATCTCTGCTAGCATGACCTGAGCAAACCAGTTTGAAGTTTCCTTACAAAAGAGACAACATGACAGCTCACTTTTAACCATGATACCACCTCTCGTCTTCCTTTGGATAAAAGCATCTGCTCAATAAATGTAATAAGGGAGGGAGGAAGGGAGAGAGGGACAGTGGGTGGGAAGGAGGGAGGGAGGGAGGGAGAGAGGGACGGTGGGAAGGAGGGAGGGAGGGAGGGAGGGAGGGAGAGAGGGAGAGTGGGTGGGAGAGAAGGAGGGAGGGAAAGAGGAAGGGAGGGAGAGGGAGAGAGGGTGATAGGTTGGGAGGGAGAAAGGGACAGAGAGAGGGAGGAGGGGAGAGAGGGGGAGGGAAGAGGAGGTGCAGGGCTCCACACAGCCACAGACACTCGGGGGCTAATGCAAGCCGACAGCCTGCCTCACAGGCCTTTACTGTGAGCACCGGCCCTCTGATGAGAGAGAGGAAATGTACCCCTCAGGCTGAATTACTGAGAGGGGGAGGGAGGGAGAGAGAGAGGGAGAGAGGGGAGAGAGGGGCGAGGGAGGGAGAGAGAGAGGGGTGAGGGAGAAAGAGAGAGGAGAGGAGAGGGAGAGAGGGGGGAGAGGAGAGGGAAAGACAGGCAGAGAGGGAAGGCAGATGTAGCTGCTCATTCATGGCTCAGCTTATCTTATCTCAAACTGTCTTAATTTTACTGCTGCGTCTGTGTGTGAATCCCAATACACAGACACAAAGTGGCAGCAACAGCAGAACCAGCACACAGAGGGGCAGTAGAGTTCCCCCAGTACACACAGAGGGGCAGTAGAGTTCCCCCAGTACACAGAGGGGCAGTAGAGTTCCCCCAGTACACAGAGGGGCAGTAGAGTTCCCCCAGTACACACAGAGGGGCAGTAGAGTTCCCCCAGTACACACAGAGGGGCAGTAGAGTTCCCCCAGTACACACAGAGGGGCAGTAGAGTTCCCCCAGTACACACAGAGGGGCAGTAGAGTTCCCCCAGTACACACAGAGGGGCAGTAGAGTTCCCCCAGTACACACAGAGGGGCAGTAGAGTTCCCCAGTACACACAGAGGGGCAGTAGAGTTCCCCCGGTTCACACAGAGGGGCAGTAGAGTTCCCCCAGTACACACAGAGGGGCAGTAGAGTTCCCCCGGTATACACAGAGGGGCAGTAGAGTTCCCTGTTTCCCATCGAGTCCCCGTCCCCTATTCCCCCGTCCCCACGAGGGCAGTAGAGTCCTCATTCCACAGGGCAGTGGTTTCCCCAGTAAACAACATCTCCACACAATGCATACAAAGTCTCACTCCATAGTCTATAATCATTTCATTGTTTTATTGTCACCAGCTGGTTTTTTGCTTTCACCTCTATATATATAACTACAACTACAACGAAAGCAACTCACTCTACCCTCACAACTACAACTAAAGCAACTCAAACTCTACCCTCACAACTTCAACGAAAGCAAGTCAAACTCTACCCTCACAACTACAACTAAAGCAACTCAAACTCTACCCTCACAACTACAACGAAAGCAAGTCAAACTCTACCCTCACAACTACAACTAAAGCAACTCAAACTCTACCCTCACAACTACAACCAAAGCAACTCAAACTCTACCCTCACAACTACAACAAAGCAACTAATCACCTACAACTCACTAACTCAACTCTACCCTCACAACTACAACAAGCAACTCAACCTACCTCACTAACTAAAGCAAGTCAAACTCTACCCTCACAACTACAACTAAAGCAACTCAAACTCTACCCTCACAACTACAACGAAAGCAAGTCAAACTCTACCCTCACAACTACAACTAAAGCAACTCAAACTCTACCCTCACAACTACAACCAAAGCAACTCAAACTCTACCCTCACAACTACAACCAAAGCAACTCAAACTCTACCCTCACAACTACAACCAAAGCAACTCAAACTCTACCCTCACAACTACAACTAAAGCAAGTCAAACTCTACCCTCACAACTACAACTAAAGCAACTCAAACTCTACCCTCACAACTACAACGAAAGCAACTCAAACTCTACCCTCACAACTACAACGAAAGCAAGTCAAACTCTACCCTCACAACTACAACCAAGGCAAGTCAAACTCTACCCTCACAACTACAACCAAAGCAACTCAAACTCTACCCTCACAACTACAACCAAAGCAACTCAAACTCTACCCTCACAACTACAACTAAAGCAACTCAAACTCTACCCTCACAACTACAACCAAAGCAACTCAAACACTACCCTCACAACTACAACTAAAGCAACTCAAACTCTACCCTCACAACTACAACCAAACCCACTCAAACTCTACCCTCACAACTACAACTAAAGCAACTCAAACTCTACCCTCACAACTACAACTAAAGCAACTCAAACTCTACCCTCACAACTACAACCAAAGCAACTCAAACTCTACCCTCACAACTACAACTAAAGCAACTCAAACTCTACCCTCACAACTACAACCAAAGCAACTCAAACTCTACCCTCACAACTACAACCAAAGCAACTCAAACTCTACCCTCACAACTACAACCAAAGCAACTCAAACTCTACCCTCACAACTACAACAAAAGCAACTCAAACTCTACCCTCACAACTACAACCAAAGCAACTCAAACTCTACCCTCACAACTACAACTAAAGCGACAGCTGGCTGCAGTAACTCAGTCCTCCAGGGTGGGTTTCTGTAAAGCGTGTAAACAGAGCGTGCCCGAGAGACAAGGCTAGCGTAAGCCTAGCGTGCCGAAACCTGCCGTTTTGGGGAATGTGAAACCGCAGGACCCCTCAGGTAGGGGCTCCCCCCTCTCAGATCATGTGACCCGGTCATGTGACACGCTAAGGGGAACGGGGGGGGAGGGTGTGTGTGTGCGCGTGTGCGTGTGTGTGTGTGAAAAACACATTTTTAAATAACCACCTGAAAGGCGGCCATCGCATTGGCCCTGTGTGATTACACTCCACACGGCTCACGCGTGTAACTCCACACGCAGTAAACATGTCAGAGGGGTGTCCCGCAGTGGAGCTGGAGTGAGTCTGAGACTAAACACACACACACACACACACACACGCACGCAAGTACACGTGCACACACAAGGCCTCACACACAGGGTACTCAGGGAAACGAATTACATCAGGATTTACACCAGCAAAATATTTCATCTCACACAACGCATAATTTACAGTAGCAAAAAAAAAAGAAAAACATTTCACCTCGCAGTGACACAGCACAACTTCACAACTTCACAACTTCACAGGCAAGTTAAACGAATTCAAAAGCAGCAAAAAAATCCTGACTTAACAGAGAACGCTCTCGAGTTCACACAGACCAATGGCACCATTTAAAGGAGAGAAATTTCAGGCAGGTGAAACCTGAAGATTCAGACCAAATGAAAACCAAACATCGTAACGAAACCAGGAAGTGGTTAATGGGGGGGTGGGGGGGGGGGGGGGGGGGGAGTTTCGCCTTCAAACCCAAACGGGCAACCACTTCATCCCACTGCAGAACCCACACACACTCGGTCCATCCGGTTGAACTGCTCAGAGTCTGTCTATCACTCACTGGGTGGGGGGGGGCAGGGGGAGGAGGGCACAGACCGCTTTCCGAGGGGGGGTGGGGGGCGGGGGCGGTCCTAGCTAAGAACCCCAGCTAGCGGTCTCGGGTTCGACATCCGGGCCCCCGAGACCACATGACCCGCTGTAGCTGGAATGCCCTGAGGGGACCCAACTGCTGGGCTGCTGGATAACCTGTATCATGTACAGCAGGCCCGCCGTTCTGCTACAGACCGTCTGCCAGGACCAGCGTGACAATTACAGTACTGCCCCCCCCCCCCCCCCGTGCCCCCGGGACCCGCCACGCAACGCAACATACAAGCACACATGAGGGGGGGGGGAGGCGCATTCACACATCAGCATGGGGTGGGGGGGGGGGCGAGAGAAAAAACCGTTGATCTGTAAATAAGCAGCTCCGACCACAACCGCTCAGCTTAGACAGGCGAGAGAACGAGAGAGAGAGAGAGAGAGAGGGAGAGAGAGAGAGAGAGAGAGAATGAGAGGGGGAGAGAGATAAAGAATTAGAGGAACAGAAAAAATGACAGAGAGAGAGAGAGCAAGAGAGCGGAAGAATGAGAGACGGAGAGAGGAGAATGAAAGAGAGAGAGAGAAGTGCTCAGTTTTTTCCAGACAGAAACAGGCAGAACAGAGGAAGAAGAGTGGAGCGCAGGTAAATAGAGAGTATGAGAGTACCCTGATTCATCAGGACACAGAAAAACACACAGAGAGTCAGGAGGGAGGGAGGGAGGGAGGGAGAGAGGGAGAGGGGGAGAGGTGTCGCAAGCAGGACTGGAGTCGCTATTCCTGGAACGTGAGGAATGTGGAGGATAAGGACTGCGCTCCCAGCTGCAGAGGAATGCGGGGGGGGGGGGTTCAAAAATAAACAGCAGCCAGTCTACAGAGCACTAACTATTTAAAAAAAATAATAAAAATAAACAGCTTTTAAATTAGTCGCAGGAAACGAAAGAGAGACAACTGGCAGAGACAGGGCAGAAAAAGCAGGGGGGGGGGGGGGGGTGGGGGTGGTGTTAAAACCGCTTCCCCTGGACTTTGTTTTTCGAAGAAACATTTTTTTCTCTCCCAAAAGGCTAAAGCAAACAGTGGGAGAGCTCCCTCTTCCTGCCGGGGAACGGGCGGGGCTTCCTGCCTGACCCAAAGCGGGGAGGAGGCCTGGGGGGGTGGGGGGGGGGGGGCAGGGGCCAAAGGGAGTGTGTGAGAGAGAGTGTGAGCGTGTGTGTGTGTGTGTGTGTGTGTGTGTGTGTGAGAGAGAGACAGTGTGTGAGAGACGCTGTGTGTGAGAGACAGTGTGAGCGTGAGTGTGTGTGTGTGTGTGTGAGAGAGAGAGTGTGAGCGTGTGTGTGTGTGTGTGTGAGAGAGAGTGTGTGAGCGTGAGTGTGTGTGTGTGTGTGTGTGTGTGTGTGAGAGAGAGTGTGTGAGTGTGAGTGTGTGTGTGAGCGTGAGTGTGTGTGTGTGAGAGAGAGTGTGTGAGCGCAGTTTCACACCCTACACTCCGAAGGCAAGCAAGCCGCTCCAGCGCAGCGCGGACAGAAACCTGAAGCACATTGAGCAGCCAGAGAGGAGCGATGGGGGGGGGGGGGTTTGGGGGGAGAGATAACGGGCTGCACGGTGTGTCGCGGGACGGCCCAGAGATAACAGGGGGTCCTGACGGGGGACGGCTTTATCAGCCAGAACGCCTGCCAGACACCCACACCCCCTCACACACACACACACACACACCCCTCACACACACACACACACACACACCCCCACACACACACACACACACACACCCCTCACACACACACACACACACACACCCCTCACACACACACACACACACACACACACCACACTCACGCCACACCTCACGCTCACACACACACTCACGCACACACCCACACACCCCACACCCCTCACACACACACCCACCACCCCCTCACACACACACACACACACACACACACACACACACACACACACACCACACACACACACACACACCACACTCACGCACACACTCTCTCTCACACACACACACACACGCACAGCTCACACACTCTCTCTCACACACACACACTCACGCACACACCCACACACCCCCTCACACACACACACCCTCACCCCCTCACACTCACACACACACCCACCCCCTCACACACACACACCACACACACCCTCACACCCACCAACTCACACACCCACCCCTCACACACACACACACACACACCACACCCCACACACACACACCCTCACACCCACCAACTCACACACACACCTCCTCATACACACACACACACCTCACACCCACCAACTCACACACACACCCCTCCACACACACACCCTCACACCCACCAACTCACACACACACCACCCCTCACACCCGCACACACCCCCCCTCACACACATACACACACCCCCTCACACACCGTCACACACACACACACACCAGCTAGCGGGAGTCAGACACACACACACACTTTTCACATGGGTATTACGGGTTTTTCCAACTGTTTTATTTAATTAAATAAATGAAATAACTTCAAAAACGTGTTTTGCATTCACACAGGTTCCCTTTGTCTAATAATCAAATTTCGTCTAAAGAACTGAAACCATTCAGTCTGATAAATATGGAACAATAAAACAGGACAAGGCCAAATACTTTCACAGCACTGTGTGTATACACACACACACACACACGCACGCACACACACACACACACGTGCACCCGTATTCAGCCACTTATACAGGCGATACATACACAGGCATGTATACACACGTACACACATACCCATTTACCTGCGCACACATACCTCCCTCTCTCTCTCTCTCTCTCCCTCCCTCCCTCTCTCCCTCTCTCTCACTCCACCCCCCCCCCCCCACCAACTGTCACAGACACAGCTCCTTAAGACTCCATATCCCAGACTAAGCTGGGCGGAGGGGGGGGGGGGGGGCCAAAGGGGGACAGCTGCAAATGGGGAGGTGGGGGGGGGGGGGGGACTAATGAAATTCCAGCTCATAAAGCGTTTCAGGGGAGACCCCACACCGCCCCCTCCCAGGCGAGCAGTGTCTCCTGTCCCCCCCGCCCCCCCCCGCATGCACGCACACACTGCACTCAATCTTGTTAGACGGCAAATTGATTGCATGTCAAAGGTGCAGCAAAGCAGGCCCCTGTGCAGGTGCGGCGGTGGGTGGGGGGGGGGGGGGGCGACCTCGCAGGAAATGAAGTGCCGCAGTCACCGGCGGTCCCCCAGAGAGCGAGGGACGGCGGGAAGGAGAGGGACTCTATCAGGGATCTAATCTTTATTAAAGACAAATCTAAACTCAGCTCCCCTGGGCCAGGGGCTGGACCTCACCACTGACAGGGCTCTCTCTCTCTCTCCCCTGCCCTCTGTCTCTCTTTCCCCCTCTCTCTCCCTCTCCTTCTCCCCTGCTCTCTGTCTCTCTTTCCCTCTCTCTCCATCTCTCTCCCGCTCTGTCTCTCCCTCTCTACCCCTCTCTCTCTTTCCCTCTCTCCCACTCTCTGTCTCTCTCTCCCTCTCTATCATGCTGACGCACACCTTCTCGGTGATGTGACTGCGCCCTCTTTCTTCCTCCTGATTAATCAGGAAATCACTGATTTTTCACACCGTGAAAGTCTCCAGAGAATCCTCACATTCGGCTTCACTGCTGAACACTCCGCTGTGTGTGTGTGTGAGAATATGAGTGACACTGTGTGTGAGAGAATGTGAGTGACATTGTGTGTGTGTGTGTGAGCGTAGTGCACGTGTGTGTGTGTGTGAGAATGTGTGAGTGACACTGTGTGTGTGAGAATGTGAGTGACATTGTGTGTGTGAATGTGAGTGACGTGTGTGACTGTGTACACGTACATGCTTATGAAGCACACGAGTCTTGTGTGTGTGACTGTGTACACGTACATGCTTATGAAGTACACGAGTCTAGCGTGTGTGACTGTGTACACGTACACGCTTATGAAGTGCACGAGTCTTCTGTGTGACTGTGTACACGCACATGCTTATGAAGTACACGAGTCTTCTGTGTGTGACTGTGTACACGTACATGCTTATGAAGTACACAAGTCTAGCGTGTAAACACACACCTGAAACAGGCCCCAGACAGAGCAGCTCGCTCACAGATCGGGACGCCTCGCCATGATGTCACCGTCTAAACACGCGATTCCCGTTTCCGATGGGCCACGAGAGACCCCCCCACCCCACCCCGGGGAAGCAGGACAAACCAGCGCGGGAGGGAGGGGGGGGGGGAGATATCGCCAAACCGCACACTCTGGCCGACGAGCTGTGAGCACCGCCATCATAAGGAATCCAACCGTGTTCCTGCGGACCGTTACAAAGCGTCTCTGGGTGTTTGGAGGCCCCGTTACTGGGTCTTTCTGGGTGCTTGGAGGCCCCGTTACTGGGTCTTTCTGGGTGCTTGGAGGCCCCGTTACTGGGTCTTTCTGGGTGTTTGGAGGCCCCGTTACTGGGTCTTTCTGGGTGCTTGGAGGCCCCGTTACTGGGTCTTTCTGGGTCCTTAGAGGCCCCGTTACTGGGTCTTTCTGGGTGTTTGGAGGTCCCGTTACTAGATCTTTCTGGGTGTTTGGAGGCCCCACTACTGGGTCTTTCTGGGTGTTTGGAGGCCCCATTACTGGGTCTTTCTGGGTGTTTGGAGGCCCCGTTACTGGGTCTTTCTGGGTGTTTGGAGGCCCCATTACTGGGTCTTTCTGGGTGCTTGGAGGCCCCATTACTGGGTCTTTCTGGGTGCTTGGAGGCCCCATTACTGGGTCTTTCTGGGTGCTTGGAGGCCCCATTACTGGGTCTTTCTGGGTGCTTGGAGGCCCCATTACTGGGTCTTTCTGGGTGCTTGGAGGCCCCGGCTCACAGCCTCACAGCCGCAGGACAGCGCTTCCTGCCAGCGAGCACGGCGGGAAGGCCGCGCTTCGATTGGACGGCAGAGAATCCCTGGCACATCACATCCAGGCGACGGGGGAGAAGACAGGTGGTGTCACCTCTACAAGACAAACTGCCACGCAAGGGAATTTCAGCAGGCCTACTGCACCTATACCAGTGACCTTCAGCCTGCCCAACCACCAGCACACACACACACACACATACACACACTCATATACAAACACACTCATACACACACAGACATACACAGGCACACAAACACAAACATACACTCACACACACATACACACACACACACGAACACACAGACACACACACACAGGCACACAGACATACACACACAAACATACTCATACACACACAAACACACTCATACACTCATACACATTCACACACAGAAACACACACACATACAAGCACGTACACGCACACACACCACCCCCCTGCCTTCAAAAAAAAAAAAAAAAAAGCCAGGCAACTGGGAACAGTTGTTCAGTGCGAGTGTGTGTGAGTGTGTGTGTGAGTGTGTGTGTGTGTGTGTGTGTGTGTGTGTGTGTGTGTGTGTGAGTCAGGAGGGGAGGGCGGGGGGTTAGAGAGGGCAAGCCAGAGGGTGTCGGCTTTCCCTCGCCGTGGAAACAGCCGTGAACACGCGTTGGGGAGTTATAAACAGAGGAATGCGTGTGATGTGGGCACAGCTGCCAGAACAGCTCTGGACAGGTGACAAGGCAAGAGCTCGCCCTGGCTTTCTTTCTCTCTCTCCCTCACTCACTCTCTCTCTCATAGGTCCTTCCAGCACATTTTACCACCCCCCCCCCCACTCTCTCTCCCTCCCTCTCTCTGTTCTGTCACTCAGGCCTGCACACAGGCCTGTGCTGTCACCTTCAAGAGCGGCAGATAGATGTCAGAACCACGGCGCTACTACAACCTGACAAGCATAGCCCACCACCACCCCTCCCCGTGCATCCATGCCAAATTACACCCCCCCCCTCATCATGCCATCACCCATTAAATTAAACATAGCAGTCAGTCGCCCTCCACACTTCCAGGAAAAATATCTAAATAAACCCCAGCGAAAGATTGTCGCGGCGCATGTACCTACTTAAAAAACCAAAAAAAGAAAACTCCCCACTCTCTCCCTCCCACACTACGGCAGTTTGCATACCCAAATCACAAGGTAAATCCACCTTTTAAGGGGATTATGTAAAAAGGAAATCAGTGCGTAGCGGTGCTTCGCTACTGCACGGCAACAAGCACGGCAACAGAAAACACCCCCTCTGATGCCTGGGGGCGGGGTGGGGCGGGGGGGTTCAGGACTAGGTATGTGTCCAAACAGGGACAGAGAAGCAGACACTCAGCAAACATACAGTCACACACACACAGCTGAATTGGGGTGCTATGACCCGCCCAGCAGTTGTGACCTCTGGAAACCCATACAACTGTTCAGATTTATGTGTGTGTGTGAGAAACAGAGAGAGAGAGAGAGAGGCACTGAGGAACCCCAGTCTTCCTCACACCCTGCTGAATCCCCCCCCTCCCCTCCCCTCCCCTCCCAGAAAGCCAAAGGCACAAACAGCCATAAATCAGCGCCTGGAAGCTGAAAGGGAGGAGGGGGGGAGGAGTTGCATGGGGCATGGGGGTCGACAATCAGGCCACGCTGGGACAGTGGGGGGGGGCCCATCTCTCCCCTTCCTCCCTCCTGAAACAGATGAAGCCGAGCTGGGGAATTCTGGGTGGGGTCGCGGCAAGCGTGGGGTAGGGCAGCACTTCCTGAGTCATGCAGATCCAATGACTTCATATCCCGTCTCATTCTCCCCACCAAAAAAACGTGGCGGGCCAGTGTCAAACTCCGCGTTGTACTTTAGGCTAACCGGCCAACAAGTTTCCACAGTATATATATATATACACACACACACAAACATATATATGTTTTTTTTATTCAAAAAGCCTTAAAAACAATCTGGTGAAGGCTTAGCGTCCGAGCGAAAACAAAGCCCCGTTATAATCCCGTACCAAAAAAAAAAACGGGTAAGAAACGGCAAAGAGAAAAACCGACATTCCGGTTATTGTCTCCAGAAGCGTGGAGGGAGTGCGCAGAGGACGACAGTCCGAACCTGCAGATCAGTTCGCACCCCTGAAAACACTTCAGTGTTAAGGTGGGGGGGGGGGATAAAAAGTTCATCTGTGCAGACGATATTTGGGGGTTGGGGGGTACCCAAGGGTAGAGGGGGGACGGGGTGACACTGGAAAAGGCGGATGTAGGGTGTAACGTTTCTGTTTGTGTGTAGCGCCGGGACAACAAAACTTGACCCGGCACTCAGCTAAGCCAGTAAAGTTGAGCAAGTATGTCTGAAATGTCACCCCACCGCCAGCGAAACGTGTTTGTCCAGCTGCTGACGCAAGCCGCAGGAGCGCCACCGCACAATGGGCTCTTCACAAACGGCTCGTACTGAAATGCTGCCATCCGATTTCCCGGAGCAACGTACATCCTCTAGGGCAGAAAAATCTAGTCAAATCGGGACAAAGAATGACAAGTTCAGAAGGAAAAAAAAAAAAAACGTTACCCGACCAATATAACCAGAGACACTATCAGAATCATCAGGAGGAGGTCTCAAGATACACGAGGTCCGATCGTAAAGCCACAGGAGATCTTCATCCCCGTTGGATAATGCCTGCGTTGCTTAACGATTTTCATCGTCAGGGACAAAACGTTGGCTCCAGATAATAACCGCGCAAAGCCAGACAAGCACTGAAACAAGCCCGACACAGACCTGCCCCCCAGCTCCCCACCCCCTTAACAATATTCCGATTTATGAGAATATCGGGAATATGCGGTTACCGAACCGATGGTGTGGAAAGCCAAGCGAAAGTGGCGCTCTCTAGCGTCGCCGTGTTAACGCAATTACATAAAGCAGAATACACACTCCATGAAGCTCAATTCATCTATTCATTTAAGGCTAGAACACAAATACCACATAGTTACAAGAACAAAACGGGTGCTATCTAACTGAAGATAGTCGACATAGTTGGCCAGTCAGTCCGAAATTCTCGTATACTATTTTGGATAAGTGGAAAGCTAGCTGCCGTTAGCTAACTTATTAACTTAACATGCAGACGGCCGATAAAGCAAAATTATTCGGGCTTAACCGAAACATCCAGTTTTCGTTTGTGAGCTCTTAAAGAGCGAATAGTCAGCCACCCCATGCTAGAATGCCTCTGTCGGGAGTTTAAGCCCAACATGAACTCTGCTTAAACAGGTCTGTCCGGCGGAAAGAACCCGCAACACTTCAACGGTGCTAGGGCTAGCCAGCTAACAATAAAACAACTACAATTCGGCAAGTTCCACAGGATGCAACGTTACAAAATACTACTACTAACTTCCTACAGGAGAGCAGAGAGTACGTTTCTACAGCGAAATCTTTGCCAAAGATTAATCTTAAATAAATTTGATCTATTAAAACAAACTCAGATAACATTCATCTAACCGCAGCAGAGTTTATAACTGTAGTACCAGAGCCCACAGAAAGTTAGATTGTAAGAAAGGCTGGTATGTTTTAAAGCGGGGAGCAAAATGGACGTTGCTTAAAAAGGGAAGCCAATGACTAACAGCAGAAACGGGGTGGCTAAATGGATATTTGCTTGTAAATCACTAAGAAAAATACATAATTACAAAAGCAAGATTATTCAAAATGGGTGGAGTTGCAAAATGTACAAATATGAGTAACTGGATAGCAATGCTAACGCTAGCCAACAACGCAGGTCGTTGAAAGTTCCCCCAACCCCCCGCCCAGTAGTCAGCCAGATAACTTAAGTTAACGAGGGCAGTGTGCTGATAGCTAGCTGCCCCGTGTAACTCATTAGTAAGAATACCGTTAATGAACACGAAGAGAAACGACTCGGAGTTGAGCGGAGACGTGCAGTTTAGCTAGCCGCTGGGACCAAAAGGTGTCCTTTTCACGAATCACGGCCTCCTGACTTTGTGAAGTTGTAAACTGAGTTCCGTGGGGTCTAGGAGAGCCGCGTGCCTGCGCTACCCTGCGCAGTAACCATGCCCGTCTAGCCCGGAGTGAACCACGTCGTGGCCGGCCACGCTGTTCCCCCGGCCCCCTTTTCAGCCCCAACATGGATGTTTTACCTTCGTCGAGAAGCCTCTCCAGATGTGTGAAGATGCCGCACAGATTTGGCAAACTCGTCATTAGCTTCTTCTCGTTCAGTAACTGCATCAAATAGTCGGGACTCGGCCTCGGTCTCTCCTTCACTTCGATCTCCCCGACCATCATCTTTGCGTCCAGATGCAAACAGACCCCCAAACACACAATCCTTCTTTATGAAAAAGGGGGAAAAAATGCAAAAGGAAAAAAAAAACTTGCTGATCAGATCCCTCGTTTCCCCCCCACGTTTCAGTCGCTGCAGCTCGTCGACCCTCCCGATAAATTGTGATTTTGGTTTGTTTTCGTTGTTCGTAGCGGAGAAGAAAATAAGAACCACTATCTCCTCCCGATGAGTCGTCTATCTGCTATCCACAGTGAAGTCCGCGTCGCTCCGATCCTCCACCGATTGCGCGAAAGACTATTCAGCAAACAGTTCCACCCATTGCCACCTGATTGGCCAAATTTGCTTTCGAGTAACAGAGACATAAGCCAATAGGAAGGATGAAAATGAATAACAGATGCGTGAAAACAGTTATTGTTCACGTTGTCAAAATGATCGACGGTCACTTAAACCAATGGTAGACAAGCCGTTAAAAAGGTACGAGTTAGCAATGATTATTCAAGTTGCTCAGGAAAACAGCCTCGGAGTCGGACACTACTGGTGCTTGGGGGATACGAAGTAACTAACCAATCAGAACGGGCTCCTTTGTAGGGGAATTGAACGTAGTGTCAATAGTAAATCACCCTTAAAAGAGAAGTAATTATATTTATTTCAAACAGGATGTGATACCACCGACGTCTGCATATACGTACAGTTAGCGCGGTTTTCAATGAGTGGAATAAGCCTATAGGAAATGAACGCCACATTCCTGTCTGTGGTGGCTAATTCAGCAGTGTAACGGAATGTGTAAATCTTTGCTTTTAAGTATGTATGCGGCCGATTATCGAGACCGCGGGGCGTAAGTAAAACATAAAATATAGAGCTTTATGTTATTGTATGTAGTAATTGTATGTATCTTTAAATGTAGTCTAAAACATGAAAAGTAGCGTAACTAAATTTATTTGAAGATTTTACCTTTTGCTGCCACGTTTTCTCAGCGATGTTGCAAATACAAAAATAATAAAAATAAATAAAATAAAAATCTTGATTTATAACTTCTGTTTTTCACTTATATATATATTTTTACTGGATATGCGAAAGTAATACCGACCCAATACAGTTGTCATTGTCGTTGGACACAGGCTATTCGTATTCCCTTTCTACGTCTCCGCTATTCGCTCAGCATGTCTCAAGTTGCTTTAAATTTTAAGACACGAATTAATATTGCTGCTGCGCAATAAAATATGATTAATGACACCAGGTCCCAATCAACTGGTTGCGAGGACTGAGTAGCTATGATGGAGGAGGTGGACTTTGGACTCGTTATTAATGTTAAGCGGTAATGTGTTATTGTGGTTGCGCAGAATTAGCTTCGGCAGAATAAACAAGCGCGGAGCGAGCGTTCGCGAGGCTCTCAGCGCGCATATTGCGGGGCTTCACTCTCGAGCTACGAGATTGCCTTTAAAGCCTTGCTCTACAACCTCGTTCTTGATTAATTTTGAAGCCTCTTCAGTGCATTAGGCCTACTAAATTAAGATCAAGCAAGGGGTCTGTTTTCTGTTGCAGGTGTGGTATGTACCAGTGAGCTGAATAATTAATTAAAAGTTCCATTTAATGACATAAAATGGTAAAATGGTAAACAGCAGTGAACTACACAAAAACATAGCATTTCTGTCCCAAATAACTGATGCTAATACACCAGTCGAGTGCTTTTCATGCTGTCCAGACATTTATCATCTAATTATCCTCAAATATTTAAAAAAACTTGTAAAATTTTCACCCTTGAAAACAAATCCACTACTGTATGTTCACACACCTGCACATACATGATTTCATTTTGGCGAGGGAGTCAGAAACACTGAATTGCGATATCTGTTTTGATTTTCCATATTTTCTGACAACTTCCACTTTCTTGAAGATGAAAGGAACTGCTAGCAATCACATCCTGCTTTGTTCTCTTGGATGAAATGTGCTTGTGTGTGTGTTGTGTGTTGTGTGTGTGTGTGCATGTGTTTCATTATTTTATAGATTAAAAAACAGTTAAGTCAGCCAAGAGGAGCAGACAACTGAAATCCAGTTTCCTGAAAGATGGCCAGAACTGGCCGATGTTCTCATCTGTGAAAGAGAGAATGCAGCTGCTTTTTCTGGTTTCAGCAGCTGTTGGGTAAAACTGCACCGTTTTAATACGAGGATTAGCCCCGACCACAGTACAATTTGTTTTCTTGTCAGTTTTTTTTTTTTTTTTTTTTTTTTTATGGAATTTGTCCCGTGGCTGCGTGCAAGGCCTCTAGACCAGCTGTCCCCTGGATGTCCAGTCAGGTGTCCTGCTTCCTTTCAGCCAACATGACACTTAACCAGGACCAGGGCAGTGCCTCTCACAGGAGATAGGCAGGAAGAAATTCCACTAGATAAGAGAGAGAGAGAGAGAGAGAGAGAGAGAAAATAGTGGACATGGAAGAAGCGAGGGAAGAGTGAAAGAGAGAAGGTAAGGAAGCAAGTCGAGAGAAAGATACAGAAAAGAATACACGGGAAGGATGAGAAAGACAAAAAAAGGGAGAGGGAGGGAGAGAGAGAGAGATAGCAGTGGAGAGAGAGAAAACAGGGAAGAGGGAGAGAAAGAAGCTAGGGAAGCCAGAGAGGGGGAAAAAAGCATGAGAAAGACCGAAAAAGGGAGAGGGAGAAAGAGAGCGAAATGGCCAGACCATGTCTGTGTTCTGTGGGGAAGAAAGAGAGAGAGAGATCCAGATGGCCCACAGTGCACTAATGCACCTGATTCCTGCTGATTCCGTACTGTAATTACTTTCTCCACACAGAGCTGCAGTTGATCGAGTAATTGAGCTAAAACGATTGTAACACAGACATCTACAGCTGGGAAGAAAACCTCCTTGCGGTTAAAATGGTTAGCCTAAGACAGCAAGAGAGCAAAAGATTTTTTTTTGGGGGGGGGGGGGCTACTGCGAAAGGTTAGCCATAGGGGAAATCTTCCGACTGTGTTAGTAAATCTCCCGACTGTGTTGGGAAATCTCCCTGGTCTGATGGGAAATCTCCCGGCAGTTTTGGGTAATCTCCCTGGTCTGTTGGTAAATCTTCTGGCTGTGTTGGTAGATCTCCTGGCTGTGTTGGTAAATTTCCCAGCTGTGTTGGGAAATCTCCCAGTTGTGGTGGGAAATTTGGCTGTGGTGGGAAATCTCTGGTTCACATGAACCAGTAGCTTTTACCGGCCGTTGCGACTTTGGCATTTAATGCAGCATAATTCCAGTTGCCTGCCGCGCATCAGGATTCACCCCCAAAGGGGTTTTTCCTGACTTCTCTGCTCAGAAGATGAGAGCACGGCGTAGATTTGGCATCAGAAGATTATTAACTTTGAGTCAATACAAGTATTTACAGTTTCTTTTATGAGCAGAACTATATGAGGGCCCGGCATTACTGGCCTGACGAGAGCCGTATAAGATTGCTGTCAGTGTGCCGGCGGCCGGCGGCCATCGTAAGCTTTATTGCATTTTTTGGGGAAAGTAATCGATTACTGCACCCAGCTGCCCTACTTCAGGTGGAGATAAGTGACTGGACAGAGCGGAAAGATAAATGAAAAGAGGAACAGAGGAAATGAGAGGAAAAAAGAACCTCCCTCATTTTACGAGGCAGAAGATGGCAAAATCGTTCGCGGCATTTGCTTTATGTTTTCCTATATTCTTCTTCTTCTTCTTCTTCTTCTTCTTCTTCTTGCCTTCTTCCCTTCTTCCGCTCCCTTTGATGAAAACGTCGCCGGATTTCTGTGCTTCAAAAAAGACCTGCCATTTACCCGACAGCTTTGAATGCGGGTCTTTAGTTCTTATCGGTCTCGGCGGACATGCTAATTTGCACCTTGCCCGATCGGCGTCCGACGCTCATCGACGTGCGTCACTCCCCGCGCTCTGCCTCGCCGGGAATCGTGCAGACGCAAGCGCGTGCGACTCTAATCCCCCCCTTTTTCCAGCCCTGTGTTTTTTCAGTCGTTTTTTTTTTTTAATAACACGGGTTCCATTCAACAATTAATCCAATTAACAGCACTGACGGGTAATGGCTTAACAGGCATTTAGTTTCTTTCGAGAAGGACGGGATGGGAAGGGACTTTGAGATTTCAGCCGCAGCTGAGACGATTTGTCACAGATGGGGCCCCCTCAGGACTTGGGGGTGAGGTGGTGGTGGTGGGGGGGCGGGTCACATGACCAAGTTGGGTCACGGTAAGTACAGCAGCCTCCTGGCAGGAAAATAGAGCTGAAGGCCTTGATTATGAATATGCACGAAACAAAGACACGTCTATCCCCATGTTTCTTTTCTTTCTTTCTTCCTTCCTTTCTTGCTTTCTCTCTTTTTTTCTGAGAGCTTCCAGGCCCACCAGAGGCATGGGGGCTGCAGGCACACCTCAGTTACAACCAGATAAAGCAGACAGAAAGAGAGGGGGGAAGAGAAAGAGGGAGAGAGAGGGGGTAGAGAGAGAGAGAAAAAAGAGAGGGGAGGAAAGAGAGAGTGG
>NC_057933.1:75573676-75601176 GCF_018555375.3 Anguilla rostrata | reverse complement strand
TCCCTCCCTTATAAGCGCGATGCGGTAATCCCCTTCCTCCCGTCTGTACGGCTGAGGCCAACACAACAGGAAGAAAAGAAAGCGCGTGAGACGCCAGGCGATGATTCAGTGCTTTTTTTCTCCATTTTTTATTTCGGTGTCTGTTGTTCCTCTGAAGCCTCCTGTTAAGCCGGCGTCCTTGCCAGGGACGATTTTAACTTCCGTCCTTCCGAGCCGGTGAGTCAGTTTGACACGCGTATAAAAAAAAAAAAAACGCTGGCAGCCGCGGCATAACTTCTGAGCGTACGTCGCTGTCGTAAAAAAGAAAAAAAAAAAAAAAAGAGGGGCTTTTATAACGCCGTCGCCTCGGTGATTTACGGAGAGCTCCGCCCTGAAAAACAGGTCCCGTATTTCCTCCGGACGGAATGCGGCGGCAGCGGCGCGCGCGCCATCGGCGGGGTCGAGCGGGGGCGCTAAGAGCGCCGCGGTCCCCTCCTGCGGGCGCAGGTTTTTTCGTGCCGCGGTGCCCGGCGTCCCGCTCCTGAATCCGCTCTCGCCAGGTCTCCAGACGCCGCGGCACGCGGCCCAGCTCAGTTCTGACCCCTGAATTTGAGAGAGCGAGCGAACGAGCGCCCTGGCCCCGGATCTGAGGTTCCCCGAAAACGTGACCCCCTCGGGTCAAAAAAAATGCGACCTGCCTGGTCCCCTAACCCTAACCCACCCACACACACACACACCCGCCCGCCCACACACACACACACACACCCGCCCGCCCACACACACACACACACACCCGCACACACGCCCGCCCGCCACACACACACACCCGCCCGCCCACACACACACACCCACCCAGCCACACACACACACCCGCCCGCCCACACACACAGGCACACACACACCCACGACACACACTGCAGTTGCAGGTAGGCCGGGAAAAGGCTCTTCTCCTTTCACACACTCAAGACGGAATAACATTTTTTTTTTTTTATTTTCCGTCTTCCATCCAAACGATGAGAAGTTGTGAAATAAATTTGTATTTACAGACGGGAGGCAGAGGCCACGGCCCTGCTGGGAGACAGCCGTGAATTATTCTGGTATCCGCGGAGCCGTGGGGGGAAGACGCTCTCTGCGAGCCAAATGCACCGGAAAAATTACATTTAGCCGTCTTTTCATTGGAGTCATTTTACACGACCGACAAAACAAAACAAAACAAAAAAAAGCCCAGACCAAACAGTTTGGGCAGCAGCGTGTCGTGTGGATGTTTGTTCTGTGTGATGCAAAGTGAAGTCTGTGGGCTGCTGAAGTTTAAGGCTCAGACGGCTGATGGTAATTCACTTCAACCTGGATCACAGCCGAGGTCCTGGCACACACACACACACTCACACCCTCATACACACATACACACACTCACACACACACACACACACTCACACAGACACACACACTCACACACCACACACTCTCTCACACACACACACACACACACTCCGTACACGCGCACACTCACACACACACACCTCGTACACACACCCTCACACACACACACACATACACACTCACTCTCATACACATACACACACACACACACACTCTCATACACATACACACACACCTCACACACCTCAACACACACACACACACACACTCACAACACACACCACACCACACTCACACCTCATACACATACACACACACACACTCACACTCACACCCTCATACACATACACACACACACACACACTCACATACACACACACTCTCATACACACACAAACGCATACACACACACTCTCATACACACACACACACACACACACACACACACTCACACTCTCATACACATACACACACACACACTCACATACACACACACACTCTCATACACACACAAATGCACACACACACACTCTCATACACTCACACACACACACACACACACACACTCACACTCTCATACACATACACACACACACACTCACACACACACACACACACCCTGGGCAGAGACAGATGAAACTCTGCAGTAGTGTAGGTGTAGGTGGAGCCTGCAGAAAGCTGGCAGTCCGGAGGCGTTTGAGGGGCCAGACGGAGGCTCTGATTGGCTCTCTGATTGGCTCTCTGTGCTCTGATTGGCTCTCTGATTGGCTCTCTGTGCAGGATTACCGCCGGTCGGGCTCCTGCACAGAGGAGCGCTCGGCTCAGATCGCGGGAATGCCGCCTGCCCTCATTCCTGCCTGGAATTCTCAGCGTGCCCGGGCATGCTCCGGAACGCCGGCGAGCTTCCCAAAAGACCCAGCCCGCTTCCTGCTCCGACCCGCCAATCAGAAACAGAGTGGCGGCCACTTCCTGCACAAACCCACCAATTAGAACCAGAGCTGGGGGGGGGGGGGCGTGTCAAAATAACAGGGAATACCTGTACATCAGCGGCTCGCAGTGGCTCTGAGCGTGTTTCCAAAACAAACAAAACCACCGCAGAACGACAACAGACAAAAATGCGGAATCCAGACGAACGCTGCTTTGCTGTCAGCTTTTATTTCTTTATTTCTTTTTTTTGCTTCAGAAAATCAAATGCAAAGTATTCAAAGTGTTTCAGGGCAGGAAGCTCGTGTGCGCTGTGGCGTTGAGAGGACGACGACTTTGTGGAGGTGACTTAGTGAAAGGGTGGTGCATTGTGGGACACAGGAGGTACAGCTTCCCTCAGTTCATAAATGGGGTGCAGATTGCTGGGCCCTTGCATTTCATTGTGAGGGTGCAGATTTCGGGGTGCGGGGTTTATTGCGGGGGGGGATTTCGGGGTCCAGCGCTTCATTGGGGGGGGGGGGTGGGGTGCAGATTTCGGGGTCCAGCGCTCATTGCGGGGGGGTGGGGTGCAGATTTCGGGGCTCCTCAGTTGAGCAGGCAGGACTCTAGGTGGGAACCATGTACTTGATGTTGATGAAGGCGTCCTCGCCGCCGTAGCGCTCGAACACCTCCAGCGTCTCCTGGATCAGGTCCCCCACGTTCACGCGCTTCTGCTGGCTGTAGTCGATCCCGTCGCCAGAGTTAACTGAGGGGGGAGGAGGGGAGAGAAAGACACAGAAGCCTGAGAAACGTGGCACTGGGGCTCAAATCAGCGGGGGGGGGGGGGCCCAAATGAGAACTGATGTCGCTTGCGCTGGAGGAATGTATCACTACCATCTTAAAGGACCTACACACACACACACGCACGCACACACAATAACATGTACACACACACACACACACACACACACACGCCTGCTTATACATGCACTGACACATGCATGCACACACGCACACACACACAGTTTTTTACACACACACACACACACACACAAAACACTAACATGCACAGACACACTCGCTACGCCACACACACACACACACACTGACTGCTACAGGAACATCATCTCCACAGTGTAAACTCTGTCTCCCGCTGCTGTACGGCAGACAGTGTGTGTTCAGGAGAAATAAATAAATAAAGGATGAATAAATTGCTGCTGAGATTGCCTGGCATGGACCAGCTTTGACTGAAACTCCCTGAGGCTGAATGGAACAAATTTCATTAAGAATGTGCATAGCTGACCACAGACATATACTTCTACATATGCACACAGACACACACGCACACACTCATACACACACACACACTCACACTGACACACACACACAGACACACTGACACACTGACACACACACACACACTCATACACACACACACACACACACTCACACACACACTGACACACACACACACACACACACACACACACACAGACACACTGACACACTTGGGACACACACACACTCAAACATACACACACACTTGGGACACACACACACTCACCCACACACACACACACACACACTCATACATACATGCACACTTGGGACACACACACACTCAAACATACACACACACTTGGGACACACACACACACACACACACACCACACCACACACCACACACACACACACTTGGGACACACACACACTTGGGACACACACACCAGATGAATCCTGTGCTGGGCTTTCTGTGCTGATTAGAGGTAGGAGACTCAGGGTGGGTAAAGGGTGATATTCGGGGACCCTGTACCCCGGTGTGGGGGGGTCTGAGCGCGATGCTGTGATGCTCCACCTGAGACAGGGAGCCAG
Source organism: Anguilla rostrata (assembly GCF_018555375.3). Lineage (NCBI taxonomy): Eukaryota > Metazoa > Chordata > Actinopteri > Anguilliformes > Anguillidae > Anguilla > Anguilla rostrata. The sequence continues at coordinate 75,597,042 of NC_057933.1, read as the reverse complement.
AGCAGTGCTTGCTGGGAAAACCTGCCTGTTACTCCACTGCTCTTCCAGGGGGACCCATTGCCCCCCCATCACCCCCTTTCGCTCACAAGCCCAATTAGGCCTGGAGAGCAGAGCCAGAGAGCACCCCCACTTCTCTCCCCTGCCCTCTCCTTTTCACTCTCTCTCTCTCTCTCTCCCCCTCTCTCCTGTCTCTCTCTCCCCTTCTTCTCTCTCTGCCCCCCTCCCTCTCTCTTTCTCACTCTCTCTCTCCCTCCCCTTCTCTTTCTCCATCCCCCCCCACCCCCCCCCCCACTCTGGAGCCTCTCCTCTCGCTCTGGAGCCCCTGGCCCCCACCCTGGGTACCACGCCCGCCGCTTGGAGCCCCTCCCCCACTCTGGAGCCCCTAGCCCCCACACTGGATCCCCTGCCCTCCCCTCTGCCCCCCCCCCCCTGGCGGCTGGTTTGATCCGCCGCTCCTCGCCCCCCCGGCCCTCCCCCCGCAGGTGTTTCCCATCGCCTCTCGTCCCGCGTCTCGCCAAATTGCCCTCGCCGCGGGGAGCGCTTTTACAGCTGGCGCCTGGGGGGGGGCGGGGGGCACGGCCTCTCCCCTCTGGGCAGCGGGGAGCAGGTGGTCCCGGTTTGGGACGCCGGCAGTGGAACACATGGGCTCCTCAGGCAATGTGCGAGCCAATCAGACACGGATCAGGGTCATGCAGGGTAAACCCTCTCAATATCCAAACCTCCACCGCACAGAATCCCTCTCAATATCCAAACCTCCACCGCACAGAATCCCTCTCAATATCCAAACCTCCACCGCACAGAATCCCTCTCAATATCCAAACCTCCACCGCACAGAATCCCTCTCAATATCAAAACCTCCACCGCACAGAATCCCTCTCAATATCCAAACCTCCACCAGTACAGAATCCCTCTCAATATCCAAACCTCCACCGCACAGAATCCCTCTCAATATCCAAACCTCCACCGCACAGAATCCCTCTCAATATCCAAACCTCCACCGCACAGAATCCCTCTCAATATCCAAACCTCCACCGCACAGAATCCCTCTCAATATCAAAACCTCCACCGCACAGAATCCCTCTCAATATCCAAACCTCCATCAGTACAGAATCCCTCTCAATATCCAAACCTCCACCGCACAGAATCCCTCTCAATATCCAAACCTCCACCGCACAGAATCCCTCTCAATATCCAAACCTCCACCGCACAGAATCCCTCTCAATATCCAAACCACCACCGCACAGAATCCCTCTCAGTATCCAAACCTCCACCGCACAGAATCCCTCTCAATATCCAAACCTCCACCGCACAGAATCCCTCTCAATATCCAAACCTCCACCGCACAGAATCCCTCTCAATATCCAAACCTCCACCAGTACAGAATCCCTCTCAATATCCAAACCTCCACCGCACAGAATCCCTCTCAATATCCAAACCTCCACCGCACAGAATCGCCTTGAATCAGGACTCAGCATGCATCCAGAACAGAAGCCAGGGCTGTAGAAGGTTAATAGGACGCAAAACTAGCTTTGAGCAAAGTGAGAGTAGATCATGGATTTTGGAAATGAAATCTGAAGGCTGCAACTGCATTAGGGGGTTTTCACATTTAATTCTGGCTTGTAGTGTGTGTGTGTGTGTGTGTGTGTGTGTGTGTGTGTACCTGTGTGTGTGTCTGTGTGTGTGTGTAGGTGTGTGTGTACCTGTGTGTGTGTGTGTGTGTGTGTGTAGGTGTGTGTGTACCTGTGTGTGTGTGTGTGTGTGTGTGTGTACGTGCACATATGTGAAGCATTCCTGACTGCACTCAGAGCCCAGGACTGTAGATTTCAGATCGTGATAATCTCACCACCTCGGCCGGGCGGAGCCGAGAATCACTCTGAACAAACCGCTTGTGCTCCAATTATTCAAACAACAAACTCTGAAACCATCAACTGAGCAAATCATTTCAAACAAACAAAACCTGTCGTGTCAAAGCTGTCATTGTATTTTGCTGAGAACACACACAATCTCAGGGGGACCGTGAAACACATCAAACAGATTTCACACAATTAAACCCAAAGAGAAAACACAGACACAGGGCAAAGCATCCAATTAACAAACAAACAAAACAAAACTGTCTCATTCATCCCTGAGTCTCCAGGAGCGAATGATAGAAGGTCTGACCCTGTGTTGAGGGCTTACAGACACTCGGGCATTTACATATGCTCAACTTTTACATACTTTCAGATGCTTATATACGCTGGGATGTTTACATACACTTAGGTGTTTTCATACGCTCAGGAGTTTACATACGCGCAGGAGTTTACATACGCTCAGGAGTTCACATACGCTCAGATGTTCACATACGCTCAGGAGTTCACATACGCTCAGGAGTTTACATACGCTCAGGAGTTTACATACGCTCAGGAGTTCACATACGCTCAGATGTTTACATACGCTCAGGACTTTACATACGCTCAGGTGTTTACATACGCTCAGGTGTTTACATACGCTCAGGTATTAACATACGCTCAGGAGTTTACATACGCTCAGGAGTTTACATACGTTCAGGATTTTACATACGCTCAGGAGTTTACATACGCTCAGGAGTTTACATACGCTCAGGAGTTTACATACACTCAGGAGTTTACATACGCTCACGAGTTTACATACGCTCAGGAGTGTACATACGCTCAGATGTTTACATACGCTAATGGGTAAGGAGCTGGTCTTGTAACCTAAAGGTCACAGGTTCAATTCCCAGGTAGGACACTGCCGTTGCACCCTTGAGCAAGGTGCTTAACCTGTATAATTGGATGCAATGTAAATGCTGTGTAAAAGATTGTGTAAGTGGCTCTGGATAAGCGTGTCCGCTAAATGCCTGTAATGTACTGTAATGTGTTTACATACACTTAGGTGTTTTCATACGCTCAGGAGTTTACATACGCGCAGGAGTTTACATACGCTCAGGAGTTCACATACGCTCAGATGTTCACATACGCTCAGGAGTTCACATACGCTCAGGAGTTTACATACGCTCAGGAGTTTACATACGCTCAGGAGTTCACATACGCTCAGATGTTTACATACGCTCAGGACTTTACATACGCTCAGGTGTTTACATACGCTCAGGTGTTTACATACGCTCAGGTATTTACATACGCTCAGGAGTTTACATACGCTCAGGAGTTTACATACGCTCAGGAGTTTACATACGCTCAGGAGTTTACATACGCTCAGGAGTTTACATACGCTCAGGAGTTTACATACGCTCAGGAGTTTACATACGCTCAGGAGTGTACATACGCTCAGATGTTTACATACGCTAATGGGTAAGGAGCTGGTCTTGTAACCTAAAGGTCACAGGTTCAATTGCCAGGTAGGACACTGCCGTTGCACCATTGAGCAAGGCACTTAACCTGTATAATTGGATGCAATGTAAATGCTGTGTAAAAGATTGTGTAAGTGGCTCTGGATAAGCGTGTCCGCTAAATGCCTGTAATGTAATGTAATGTGTTTACATACGCCCGGGCGTTTCCATAGTTTCGGGCCCGCATGTACACTTGGACGCGGGCTCGTGTGCGAGGGAGTGGAAGTCTGGCCTGATTCGCTGCAGACCCTGAAACACAAACCTCAGGGGCTTTCTGTGTTTTTAGGTCTCTGGAGCAAATGTTCTTCAGCAGCCCCCCATCCCCCGCACAACACCCGCCCTTTACAGAAACATCCAGAACTGTCTGGCAAACTTTAGAGAGGAAAGAAACGGTGAAAAACAGGTAGGGTAGGCAGCATGGCCCTAATTTTAAACCCCCACCTGGTCTGAGGGAGAGAGGGGAGAGAGCAGAGGGGAGGGAGCAGAGGAGAGAGGAGAGAGGAGAGAGGGTGGAGGGGGGGAGAGGAGAGAGGGGAGGGGGGAGGGGGGAGATCAATGAGAGTCGGAGCAATTTCCACAGTCTGCTGGGACCCAAAAACCAAAACAAGAGCACATCTGGTCAAAAGGAAAGAAAGAAAGAAAGAAACAAAGAAAGGAAGGTACAATTCTTCAGGAAGGTGCAGGCCTCTCTCTCCTTTTATTTCTCCCTCTCTCTACCTCTCTCTGTGTCTCCTCTCCCCCTCTTTCTCCGTCTCTCCCCTCACCCCTCCTTCTCTCTCTCTCTCTCTCTCCTCTCTCTCTCTCTCCCCTCTCTCCCTCACCCCTCCTTCTCTCTCTCTCTCTCTCTCTCTCTCTCTCTCTCTCTCTCTCCTCCTCTCCCCTCTCTCCCGTGTGCAGTGCCGTTTTGGGGGGGGGGGGGGGGGGGGACAGCTGCGTTTTGTTTTGTCTTCTCTCAGCTGTGGCGGCGGCCCCACCTGTTGCCGTGGCGCCAGCGGGGTGTCGGCCCACAAAGAGGAAAGATGCCGGGCGGGGGCGGGGGGGGGGGGGTTGTGTCGAATAAAGCGAACAGGTGTAGGGGGAGCAGCGACTTTGGGGGGGCCGGGGGTGGGGGTGCTGGCTCTTTTCCAGTTCCCCCTGCTCTCAGAAACTCTCTCTCTCTCTCTCTCTCTCTCTCTCTCTCTCTCTCTACCTCTCTCTCTCTCTCTCTCTCTCTCACGGTCGCCCGGGCGACACACAGAGCGCCATCGATCAGAAGATGGCGGGGTGGCTGGCGTGACGGTGGGCCGGTCTTTACCCTCGTGGGCGGGCGCTGGGGCATTAGAGCACCACGCTGAGGGGATCTGTCAGCGCCCCTGGGTGGTGGAGAGAGCGAGGGTGTGTGGAGAGAAGTGTGTGTGTGTTGTGTGAGTGACGAGATGTGTGTGTGTGTGTGTGTGTGTGAGTGACAGAGGTGTGTGTGTGTAGGAGTGTGTGTTGTGTGTGTGAGTGAGAGAGAGTGTGTGTGTGTGTGTGTGTGTGAGTGAAGAGAGTGTGTGTTGTGTGTGAGTGAGAGTGAGTGTGTGTGTGTGTGTGTGTGAGTGACAGAGAGTGTGTGTGTGAGTGAGAGGTGAGAGTGAGTGTGTGTGTGTGAAAGAAGAGTGTGTGTGTGTGTGTGTGTGTGAGTGACAGAGAGTGTGTGTGAGTGAGAGTGAGTGTGTGTCTGTGTGTGTGTGTGAATAAAGGCTCTTGGCTGTTCTCAGGCTGAATCTCTCTGTTTTTGGGAGGGGGGGGGTGAGACCTCACATGGGCTGGCCTGGCAGGAGGGTGTGAAATACTCTCCCCTCTCCTCATTCCCCACCCCCCCCCTTTCTGTGCCCAAATGCCCGGTCAACATCCCCCCCCCCCGAGCAGACAGCCCGGAACGTTCCGCAATCAGAGGCAAGGAGCTGAGCTACTGTGGGGGGGGGGGGGGGGGGAGTGGTGACCGTCTCCACAAAACGGGCAAAATGCGGCAAAATAAAAGCCCACGATAAATAAATGGTTTCAGAGTACACCCAAAATGGTGGAACGGCCTGTGCCGCTGGTTCACTTACTGACGTGCGACTGACAGCCATCGTGACCAATGAAAAAACGGGCCGAGGCTGTCGCTCGCGGATATTAACCAATCGCTGTGCTCGGCTGCCGGAGAGCAGAACCTTTGGCTTTTAAAACCGGTCACTGATCAACAGGTAACATGCAGCTCGAAAAGAAAACAAGACAAGAAAACCTAGTATATGGCTGGACCTAACACACGCGATCCGGCCGACCAATGGTGTAACTTCATAACTGGGCCGACCAATGGTGTAACTTCATCACTCAGTCAGTCAGTCAGTCAGTCACTCGCAGACATTTGCGTTTGTAGGGCTGGCCCCGGTGTTGCGGTCCAGCCGAGGAGCGGCAGGGCGGGGCGGGCCGCCTGTGCTGTGGGTTAGATAACAGGCGTGAAACTACGACGCGCGTCTGAAATACCGCACTGCCCCGCCCAGAGGCCCGGACCTCCAGCTGAAATACCGCACTGCCCCGCCCAGAGGCCTGGACCTCCAGCTGAAATACCGCACTGCCCCGCCCAGAGGCCCGGACCTCCAGCTGAAATACCGCCCTGCCCCGGCCAGAGGCCTGGACCTCCAGCTGAAATACTGGACTGCCCCGGCCAGAGTCCTGGACCTCCAGCTGAAATACTGCACTGCCCCGCCCAGAGTCCTGACCCCAGCTGAAATACTGGACTGCCCGCCAGAGTCCGGACCTCCAGCTGAAATACTGCACTGCCCCGCCCAGAGTCCTGGACCTCCAGCTGAAATACTGCACTGCCCCGCCCAGAGTCCTGGACCTCCAGCTGAAATACTGCACTGCCCCGCCCAGAGTCCTGGACCTCCAGCTGAAATACAGCACTGCCCCGCCCAGAGTCCTGGACCTCCAGCTGAAATACTGCATGCCCGCCAGAGTCCGTACTCCAGCTGAAATACTGCACTGCCCCGCCCAGAGTCCTGGACCTCCAGCGGTAAAGAAGGCCGCACTGATACAAGGAAACGCTGCAATCAATGGGGAATATACCAATAATATATTTCAAAGCCATGTAATATATCGCAATATATATAAGGAGTAATAACTCATATATTTGCCAATGTACTGTGATGTGTAAGGGATTTTTGGTGAAGGTAAACTGCCTCAGCATGTCCGGATGTTGACTTGAATAGATGTTGACTAGGATAGACTTGCAGCAGATGTGAATTGATCAAAGTGTGTGGGTGAGGGAGGGGGGGGGAGGCTGGGTTGATGACCTGCCAAAATCAAATGGGAGGGAGGAAGACAGACACACAAAGACACAGAGGTGACAATGACCGACCGTTTAACGCGCTCAGCCCCCGCATGCATGAATGCGATCACTTCAGGCCTCAAGCATCTCCTCCCAGTCAACACGCAGACCTGCTGAGGCAGATCTTCGCATGTACACGTCTACACACACACCTCCACGTGAAATTTTTCCCTTTTAAAACACGCAGAAGTGCAAAGTTCATACTCCCTCCGTCCAATTAAATCTCTGCACTCAACTTTCACCTCTAAACTCAGGCAGAAGGGGTCAGAGAAAGAGAAAGAGAGAGGGAGGGAGAGAGAGAGAGGGTGACAGAGAGATGGACAGAGGGGAAGAAAGAGCGGGAGAGAAAGAAACAGAGAGGGAGAGAGAGGGAGGGAGAGTGAAAAAGAGAGATGGACAGAGAAAGAGAGGGTGAGGGGGAGGAGAGAGGGAAAGGGTGACAGAGAGATGGACAGAGGACAAGAGAGAGCGGGAGAGAGAGAAACAGGGACGGAGAGAGAAAAAGAAAGAAGGACAGTGCGATAGAGGGTGGGGGGGAGGGCGAGAGAGAGAAACAGAGACAGGAAGAGACAGAGCAGTGAATGAGTGCAGATCAGTGACAGTGACGGTCTCTGTCTCCAGGGTGACAGGGACCCTGGCAGGCATGTGGCAGAGCCCTCCGATCTGACCTCATTACACAGCTTCCAGAGGTCAGCACTACATCTCCCACAATCCACCTCTCCAGGGACACAGCACTGCTTCACAGAGCACCCGCAACAAACATCTGTGAAACACACACATGCACACACACTTGCGCACACTTGCGCACACACACACACACACACGCACACACACTTGTGCGCACACACACACACACTTGCGCACACACACACACACGCACACACACACACACATGCACACACATACATGTCAAATCCTGCATGCAGGCGGGGGGAGGAAACAGACGAGTGTGTGTAGTGCAGGAATGTGGCTAGAAGTTGACAAAGCTGGGAGTGGGGGAGGGAGAGAGGCTGGGCAGTCTGGGTGGGAATGTGTGTGTGTGTGCGTGCGTGCGTGCGTGCGAGTGTGTCTGTATGTAGTGTGTGTGTGTGTGTGAGTGTGTCTGTATGTAGTGTGTATGTGTGTGAGTGTGTGTGTGTGTGTGTGTGTGTGTGTGTCTCAGTGTGAGATCGAGTCTTGGTTCAGGGGCTGTTTCAGCACACTGGCTGTGGGGGAAGGAGGGGTTCTTTGGGGTGGGGAGGGCGGGGGGTAAATCATGGGTCCTGGGACAGGGCCAGAGTCCAGGGCAGGGGGAGGGGTGTGAGCCAAAAGGCCTGAGCAGGCGCAATTCTGTACAGATCGGAACACTGTAGGGGGGGGGGGGTTACACAAGGGAAACAGAAGGTAGAGAGCTATACTTCCTGAGCATAGTATTCTCACACAGCACAAGTGTGTATTTGTATGTGTGTGCGTGTGTGTGTGTGTACATGTGTGCATGTGTGTGCGTGTGTGTGTGCAGCCTCTGTTCCAGAGGCCCTATGTGTGTGCTTTGTAAAAGAAGCACAGCACACAGGCTACAGCAAGCCTGGCTAACCCCTTCACCAGACCACCGTAAAACATTTTCACCAAAAACAGGCGCACAGCCTCCAGCTGCAGCTCATAACTCTAGCATACAAATTAAAAGGCTAATTAAATAATTGAGCAGAATGGGAATGAAATCCCAAAATGCACCACCCCCTTTTGTCAGTTTTATTCCCATCATTCAATGGGCAAACAGGAAATCTGGACACGCATACAACCCAACGCCTGACTCCAGAACGCAGGAGTCACATGATGTACACAGTACTCTTCCATCCGCATAACACCGCCCTGGATTACACACCAGCTCTCCCTGATCCGTAAGCAGCCATATTGATAAATGTTCAGACATACACCGTCTATACACACTGTGTGGGACTCCACAGATGAAACGATCCTGAGATTGTCCGATCCGACAAAACGCTCCTGACGCGATGTGACCCGGCCCGGGGGTGACGTTGCGTCTCTTCTGCGATCGCTGCCGCGATTCGACGCCGTGACAGATCCGCGCCTCGCAGCGGAGACCGCACGCCAGTAGCTGTGGTGAATAAGGAACGTCGAAAAAATTAAAAAAGAAGCGCCCCCTGACGTTCGCCGGCCTTCAGCCCGCCCCCGCAGCGGCATTAATATGCATGAGGCGCGGCTCGGCGAACGCTGGCTCGCGCTCAGAACAGGTGTCCGCGCGCGGGGAGAGCGGCGGGTGGCCCGCAGGAAACCTGATCAAATTCATATTTACGGTCTTCAGAAGGACCACGAGCATATGTTACAGTTACTCATGGACACGCTCGTTTTTTTTTTTTTTTGCCATTTCTGTAGTTTTAATTGCTGGTACTTTCTTTTCTTTTTTTTTTGTTGTTGCCATTTTCTCCCATTTTCTCCCCAATTTAGTCCTTATACCAATTCCCCGTGTGAATCACGGTCCTGGTCGATGCGCTATCCTCTGTCGGTCTGGGGAGGGTGTAGACTACCACATGCCTCCTCCGATACACGTGGAGTCGCCAGCCGCTTCTTTTCACCTGACAGCGAGGAGTTTCACTGGGAGAGCGTAACGCATGCGGAGGTTCACTCTATCTCCCCCAGATCCCCTCCCTGCTGAACAGGCGCCCTGACCAACCAGTCGCTAATGCAACGATCAGGACTCATACCCTCACCGGCTTCCCACCCGTGAACACTGCCAACTGTGTTCGTAGGAACGTCTGACTAAGCCGGAAGTACCGCTGCCGGGGATGGAACCCGGGTCTCTGCGGTGGTAGGTGAGTGCTTATACCTCTACACTACCCAGAAGGCCCACTTGCTAGTACTTTCTGTAGTTTTGGAGTTTAATAAGAGGAGAGTCTCCATTATGAGGGACAGATAGTTTTTAGAAAGCCTGGTGGCTCAGTGTCGTGTACTGGACACCTGGCCTGCATTCAGCAAGGCAAAAGTTACCAAATGTTTGCAAACAAACTCAAACCGCGTTCTGATTTGCCCGGGACGTTTATTAGCATTAACCAACGGTCTGAAGAGATAGCGAGCAGCCAGCAAAAATGGCTGCCAAAAGTGAAGGCTCCAGGAGAATAAGTTAATAATCTTTTGGCTGCGACGATTCATTTTCATCAACATAATATCTGTTCCTGACTCTGTTCCGAGCTCTTAAAAGCAAGCGGTGAGAGTCGCCGTCCTTCTCTTCGTCGCATTCATCTTAATTAAAAGAAAAGCCTTCGGCAAGAGAGAAAAAAAAAACAGAAAGGAAGCTTCGATTTGAAACCGTTCGAAGGTAAGTGTGACGGGCGACATTCGCCGCGAACGTTCCCCTCGTTGAGCACGCGCCTGTCGGCACGGGAACCGGGAGAGGGCAGAGGTGTGGGCGTGGGTGAGACAGTACCGTCCCGGCGGAAGAGGGGAAAACAGAGAGTTATGGGAACACAGCGAAAGACAGCAGAGGAGTTGTGGGCAGGGCAGGATACCCATAACCCATTTTTTTTTTGTCCACTGGCCACAGTGGCTGGTGCATCCCAAAATTCACCTGCCAATTTTACTGTTTTACCAGACAACTAGACATTTAGAATAAACCAGGACTTCCAAGTGATGGGTGGTTACCTGCTGAAGTGAGTGGTAGAGTAGACAAACTCACCAGCCGCAGATAACATTTACCAGGATTTGGATGGTGGCTTGTGTTACTTTTCCACCCTGGTAGAGGGGACACACAGACAGAACTAGAGCCGTGGGGACACAGAGACAGAACCAGAGTCGTGGGAACAAAGAGACAGAACAAATGATATGAAGACACAGAACAGGAGTTACTGGGACACAGAGACAGAACATAAGTTATGGGGACACAGAGACAGAACAGGAGTTATTGGGACACAGAGACAGAAGTTATGGGGACACAGACACAGAACAGGAGTTATGAGGACATAGAGACAGAACAGGAATTACAGGGACACAGAGACAGAACAGGAGTTATGGAAACACAGAGACAAAACAGGAGTTACTGGGACACATAGACAGAACATAAGTTATGGGGACACAGACAAAACGGATGTTATGGGGACACAGAAACAGAACAGGAGTTATGGGGACACAGAAACAGAACAGGAGTTATGGGGACACAGAGACAGAACAGGTATTACGAGGACACAGAGACAGAAGTTATGGGGATACAGAAACAGGACAGGAGTTATGGGGACACAGAGGCAGGACAGGCGTTATGGGGACACAGAGACAGAACAGGTGTTACGGGGACACAGAGGCAGGACAGGCGTTATGGGGACTGGTAGAACGGGCATCATAAAAGCCCACATGCTTCAGCAGAGAGGAATTCAGCTGGGCCTTTCACATCAGATGAGGAGAAACTGAGAGAAAGTCAGGGGAGCCAGGAATGTGCCTGGAGCCTCTCTGTACAGCCTGTCAGCACAGATGCACAGATTTACGAGCCACAATAACAGCACAAGACTTTAGTCTGGTAAATTAATAGCAATGATAATAATAATAATAATAATAATAATAATAATAATGATTATTATTATTATTATTATTATAAATAATAAAATACCCGAGGGTTGGGCCTGGAAATCACAGAGCTGCTTGGTAAATCCAAAAGCTAATGGGTGGATATTTCACAGTGGTGGAGGGTGATATATTTCGCCAGCAGCTGTCTGGCTATGTGCCTCTGGACCGGACGGTTTGCGGAAAAGGGTTTCGGATGGGGGGGGGTGGCGGTGGGGGTGGGGGCGGAGGCGGAGGGGGGGGGGGGCACCGCACTGACTCTGCAGGCCGTTACAAATGCAAGGGCTCAGCGCTGCACTAATAAATCCAGGAGAGGAAACCACTTAAGCTGCCATAAAAATGAAGAAGAGCGAACCCCGCCGACGGCAGCGCGGACGCACGCGCGCGCGACAACCGCTCCGTTACCATGACGAACCGCGGCGGAGACGGGCCAGGTGACATCACAGCCTGCCCACGGCATCGCCCGGCCCCCGGCTCTGATTAACATTCCGAGCCACCCGCCCCTCCCTTTTCCTATTGGACCGGTTATTTATGTCCTTCGATATGATTGGCTGCAGCTCGCCCGGAGGGGGTGGAGCCGTAAATCACAGTTAGGCAGAGTGATTAAATTCACTTTTTTTGTCCCCCCACAAAGGCAGCCGTCTGTGACTGATCAGAGCCCCCCCCCCGCCTATTCACGCACCTTATCCAGCAAGCAGAACCAGGAGAGCCGCTACCATGAGCAGTGTGTGAAATATGCAACCGCATGTCCGCACTTTGCATGTAATGCGGGCTGCAGCATAACATAGTGTAGTGTAGTGTAGTGTAATGTAATTGAATGTAGCATTAATGTAATGTAATGTAGCGTAATGTAGTGTAGTGTAATGTAGTGTAGTGTAGAGTAATGTAATGTAATGTAGTGTAGTGTAGAGTAATGTAATGTAATGTAATGTAGTGTAGTGTAATGTAATTGAATGTAGCATTAATGTAATGTAATGTAGTGTAGTGCAATATAATGTAGTGTAGTGTAGTGTAATGTAATGTAGCGTAGTGTAGCGTAATGTAGTGTAGTGTAGTGTAGTGTAGTGTAATGTAGTGTAATGTAATGTAGTGTAGTGTAGTGTAATGTAGTGTAATGTAATGTAGTGTAGTGTAATGTAATGTAGCGTAATGTAGTGTAGTGTAATGTAGTGTAGTGTAGAGTAATGTAATGTAATGTAGTGTAGTGTAGTGTAGAGTAATGTAATGTAATGTAATGTAGTGTAGTGTAATGTAATGTAGTGTAATGTAATGTAGTGTAGTGTAGTGTAATGTAGTGTAGTATAGTGTAGTGTAGTGTAATGTAATGTAGTGTAGTGTAGTATAGTGTAGTGTAGTGTAATGTAATGTAGTGTAGTGTAGTGTAGTGTAGTGTAATGTAATGTAATGTAATGTAGTGTAGTGTAGTGTAATGTAATGTAATGTAATGTAATGTAGTGTAGTGTAATGTAATATAAGGTAATGTAGTGTAGTGTAGTGTAATGTAATGGAAAGGAATGTAACTGAATGCAAAGTAGCGTTTATGTGAGGAGGCCAGGCCTTGTCACAGAACAGCACATTCTCCTCGATCCCAGACTCCGGCACACACGTCCTCTCACAGGGACATGCGTCTGGCGGGCGCAGACACATCACAGGCCGCGGCGTTTCAGCGTAAGAAGCGCTCGAGCGTCACGCCGGCGTGAGGCCAGACGGCGGCTCGCGGCGGGAACGCAGCCTAATTAGCGGGTTCTCTGTCATCGCCCGCCCGCCCCGCCCGGCTCCCCCCTGTCTCGCACCTCTCCTCCTTAATCGTTCGCTAAGAGCAGGCGGCCGGCGCCTCGTTTATCACAGCCCTGCCCTCCTCTCATTAGCCTCTTTTTAATTGTTTCTTTTCTTTTTTATTTATTTTTTTTACGGTGATGCGTTTCCTCCGGCTCGATGTCGTTTATGAGCACAGGCGTGTGCCCGAGGGCGTGCGCGGACATCACAGACAAGCCCCCCCGCCCCGCCCCCGCCCCCCGCCCCACGCCCGGCCCCCCACCGTGCGCATTTTAAAAACCATGGTAACGGCGGTAATAGCGGCGGGAGGAGTAAGCCGTAATTAACGGGGGCGCTGAGAGCAGGAAGTCAATCGCGTCGTTACGCCTCTGACCTCCAGCGCATGCTGCCTACGCACTCTCAGCGCCGTCAGCGGCAGCACAGCGGCAATTACCCTGTCCCTTATCCTTCCTCACAGGCCCCGCCTCCTCCTTTTAAACTGCCATGCCACAGGCCCCGCCTCCTCCTTTTAAACTGCCATGCCACAGGCCCCGCCTCCTCCTTTTAAACTGCCATGCCACAGGCCCCGCCTCCTCCTTCTAAACCGCCATGCCACTGGCCCCGCCTCCTCCTTTTAAACCGCCATGCCACTGGCCCCGCCTCCTCCTTTTAAACTGCCATGCCACAGGCCCCGCCTCCTCATTTTAAACAGCCATGCCACAGGCCCCGCCTCCTCCTTTTAAACTGCCATGCCACAGGCCCCGCCTCCTCCTTTAAACTGCCATGCCACAGGCCCCGCCTCCTCCTTTTAAACTGCCATGCCACAGGCCCCGCCTCCTCCTTTTAAACTGCCATGCCACAGGCCCCGCCTCCTCCTTTTAAACTGCCATGCCACAGGCCCCGCCTCCTCCTTTTAAACTGCCATGCCACAGACCCCGCCTCCTCCTTTTAAACTGCCATGCCACAGACCCCGCCTCCTCCTTTAAACTGCCATGCCACAGACCCCGCCTCCTCCTTTTAAACTGCCATGCCACAGACCCCGCCTCCTCCTTTTAAACTGCCATGCCACAGGCCCCGCCTCCTCCTTTTAAACTGCCATGCCACAGGCCCCGCCTCCTCCTTTTAAACTGCCATGCCACAGGCCCCGCCTCCTCCTTTTAAACTGCCATGCTCAGCAACTTTCACTTACATCCAGCCATTTAGCAGATGCTCTTATCCAGAGCAACACAAACAGCTCAGACCCCTTTCCACAAACAGGCCGGTAATGCAGCTGGATATTTACTGAAGCAGTCCAGGTTAAGCAATTTGCTCGAGGCTACAACGGCTGTGCCCCCACCAGGGAATCAAACCTGCAGCCTCTGAGTTCCAGACGCAGCTCTTAACTGTTCTGCTCCACTGCTGCCAGCCTCTCCCGTGTTCCTCTCCACCTCCTTTCCTTTCCTCAGTGCGCCTGCCGTGCTTTACCCTGTCTAACCCGCCTGTCTGCTGGTGCAGTGGGCAGCACTGTCGCCTCACAGCAAGAAGGTCCCGGGTTTGAACGTGGGGCCTTTCTGTGTGGAGCCTGCATGCTCCCGTGTCCGTGTGGGTTTCCTCTGGGCGCTCCGGGTTCCTCCCGCGGTCCAAACACACGCAGGTTAGGCTACTTGCGCATTGACAGGGTGTAAAAGGGCACATGTGCTCAGCCAAGCGACCCTGTACAGATACGGGTTAATAAAACTGAAAACAACCCACCATGTCTGCAGGGGACCGTGACAAATCAAATCAAAGCGAACGGCAGCGCATCTGCAGCCCCGCCCCACGCGCGACGCCACACCCCGCCCCCCACCCCCCCCGCCCGCGGGGCTGCTGGACCGTTAGCCGCTGCGCTCGTACGCGTGGGAGAACGCCGAAGCTCTCTGCCACGCGGAACGCCAATGCCGCGCGAGAATCGCGAGCTCCCGCCGCCGCCGCCTGTCAGTCACCGCGAGCCCGGCACGCCCGGCCCGCCCGTCACGCCGAGAACAGAACAAACGAGCGAAGAAAAAAAAACTAACAAAAAAACAAAACAAACGAGCGAGACAGAAGAGAGAAGACAAAACCACTCAGAGAACAAAATGCTTGAACGGCTCGATCCTACAAAAGAAAAAAAAAATCGCAATTTTAGTTTTTTTTCCCCCACTTTGAAGTAAAGAAACGTCAGCGATTCTCTCGCTGGGGTCTCTTCCCTCGTTAGCGACGTGCTCCGCTCGCGCCAGCGGCCCCTCGCACCCGTCCCTACCTGGAGCCCACCCCCCCCCCCCAGGGGAAACAGGTGTATACATCGCTAGCATTAGTGCCACCGTCCCTATTTATTTCTATATTTCAGCGGCCGGTGCATTATCCGGCCTGATTGTATTTGTCTGAGCCCCGGGGCATGATGGGAGATGAGCGATGGCGCTGGGAACGGGGCTGCTTGCTTGGCTGACGAACTGGGCCAGCACTGGCGGGGGGTGGGGGGGTGGGGGGGTGGGGGGCTGGGGGGGCCCTCCGACGGATCGCCACGGCGACCGCCTCTGCCAGCGCACGCAATTTACGGCACCTGTTGGAGTGATTCATCAAAAGGAGAAAGGGGACCGCATCACTGTGGGGTCTGTCCGGCACAGGACCGGGAGATGGGGCCGGAGGGGGGGGGGGGGCATATTAAGAGAAGAGGGGTTAAGAGGGATGGGGAAGGGGGGGGTGGCAGTAGAGGAATGAGAGAGCCAGAGAGAGAGAGAGAGGGAGAGAAAGATTGAGTGAGACAACGGGAGGAGAAAAATGTATCTAGGCAAAAGTGGATGAAGTGAGAGAGCGGGAGAGAAATGGGGATGAAGAAAAAGAGACAAAGACAAAGGAGGGAAAAAAGACATCTAATGCTGGGAAAGAGAGAGACACAGCAACAGAAACGGAGCGTGAGAGAGGGCTAGAGAGAAAGAGGAGGGGAGAGACAGAGAGAGGGAGAGACTAGTATAGACTAGTGCTATAACTAGTACTGCCACTGCTGCTACTGCTAATACTTCTAATATTGTATTATAATATCTAATACTAATACTGTAACTGCTAAAAACAATCCTACTGATGCAGGCACTGCTGCTGCTCCTGGCACTGCCAGCCTGAGCAGGGTGTCACAGGCAGTGCGGTGCTGCTGGGATACGGTGTTCTCGGCTGAGGGGAGTGTGGCTAGAGACAGAGTCTGAGACAGAGAGTCACAGGGCCGCCCACAGTGTGAACAGCGCCGCAAAGGACGAGAACGGCGTTAGGAAAACGAGAACGCGGCCACGGCTCGACCCGGGCGCAGCAGAGAGAGAGAGAGAGAGAGAGGGAGGAGGAGAGAGAGAGAGAGAGAGAGAGAGAGAGAGAGAGAGAGAGGAGGGGGGGAGGGAGCCGCTGCGAGAAGCTCATGCAGAAGCTCGCATAAGCCATGGACGCCATCGGGGGGTAGTCCGCTGTCTGATAGCCCTCAGCGTTATCACTCTTATTACTATTAATGTTCCACTTCATTACCCCACCAATCATTACTAGTATTACACTCACAATTGTTAGCTGTGCTGGTCGGGTTATTTAGGCACTGATCTCCTGTGTCTGAGTTTGAGTTTTAGGGAGGCGGAGGGGGGGAGGGAGAGGGGGAGGGGGGGATATAGGGAGAGACACCACACCCTTCAGAGCCCTGAGCAGCTGCACTTGAACCCTCCTTCTCCCGGATGACCGGGTGACCCCCCCCCCCCCCACGCCCCCCAGTAAATAACAGTGCTGCGGTTGCCGTGGTTTCCGGCTCTGTGTGAACATGTTTGTTTATGGTCTGTGCTGATGGCCCAGCCGAGCCGATGGGCGCAGGGGGGGGGGGATTGGGGAGGATCAAAGTGCGGCCGGCCGCCTCTAAGTCCCCCCACAGGCCCCGCCCACAGGCCCCGCCCACAGGCCCCGCCCACAGGGCGAGACGGGTCCCAGCCCTGGCCGCGGAGCTCACAGGAAGCAGAGCCCAGATCAGGACGGCTGCGCCCGGACGCCGTGTTTACACCACCGCGCCCCAAACTGGATTAGGGCCCCGGCGTCCCGCTCAGGTTACACATGGGCGGAGGGGAGGGGTGGGGGGGGGTTGCACAATGCTCTGCCCCACCCCCACCCCCCCGGGGCCTCCTCCCGCTAACGCCTCCCGTGTGCCTCTCCGCCAGTTCGGCAGCTCCTGCTCACCACCGACAACAGCCCTGGCCAATCAGCGCTGGGGGTAGGGGGGCAAGGAGTGTACCTGTCTGGCCCACTCTGCACGGGGACAGGCAGGTAGGTGTGGGGTTTTTGTGGTGGGGAAGGGGGGGTTCGAATGTCGCGAATAAACGCTCAATGTGAATAATTCTGGTCCCAAAATCATTCCCATCGCACATCGCCCGGGGATGGGGCGGGGGGCAGGGGGCGGGGGCAAAGTGGAGGAGGAATGCGTGGAGAGCAGAAACCATGGCGTCTAAGTCCTGTTCTTAACATTCCTCCTGGGGGGGGGGGGGGGTGCCAGTGGAGGGGGGGCGGGGCACGTGCCTGCTGCACCACATTCAATAAAGGCAGCTGTACGCCTCCCCCTCTCAGCTGTTTGGTTTAATACCCTCTCCCGAACCTAATAAAGCGCCCCCCATGTCGCCCTTTCGGGGGCGGGGGGGTGGGTGGGTGGGTGGGGGGGGGTGGATTACCACCCATGAACCAAAACGCGTTCGTGTTCGCGGTACGGCCCGGTTCACTCCCTTTCCCGTCCTGCGGGCGTCTCCGAATTAATCTAAAGCCAAACGAATAAAAATAAATAAACAAATAAATAAATAAATAAGCCCTCGAACAATAATAATAATTTGCCCAAGGAGAAAATCGAAAAACAGGGAGATAACCAGTGCGTTGGTTTATAAATAAATAAATAAATAAATAAATAAATAAAAACCCAGTTCCAATTGCCCGGGCCTGGAAAAGTAATCAATTAGAGCGCGATGGCGGTTAGCGCAAAAAACGCTATTAATAGCTTATGAAGTCGAGTCATGTGAGGCTGGGTAACTATTATAGCGGCGGGATCCAATCCGCAGGGGCGATGGCGGACGGCTAGGCCCTGGAGTCTCGCCTCCCCTCCCTGGCAGACACACACACACACACACACACACACACAGGCGCACACACACACACACACACACACACACACACACCACAGGCGCACACACACACCACACACACACACACCACACACACACCACACACCACCACACACACACACACACACACACACACACACACACACACACACACACACACACACCCACACACACAGGGGCCTCTTATCAAGTTGCGTTTTGTTATTATCCTGCAGGCGACAGTGGAGGGAAGGAGAGAGAGAGAGAGAGAGAGAGAGAGAGAGAGAGAGAGAGCGAGAGAGAGAGAGAGAAAAAGGCAGGGGAAAAATCTATAAACTACAAAGCGGGGAAAGAGATGGGGGGTGTGGGATGGCAATTCGCAGCTGCTGGCATTTAAAGAGTATCCGATAGCTTCTGACTGGAACCCTTCAAAAGTTCAAATGGAATGATATCTGTGGAGAAAATGCTACGGAAGGTTCTGGATTAACAGGGTTCCTGGCTTCCTGGATCCCTATCTCTCCCCTCTGCTCCGACACAACAACATCACCCCGAGATTCACTGCACAAACACACTCGCCTACACGCTAGTACACACACACAATCCTACACAGTGATACACGCTACACTCTCCTACACACTAATATACACTACACTCTCCTACACGCTAGTATACACACACAATCTTACACACTGATACACGCTACACTCTCCTACACGCTAGTATACACACACAATCTTACACACTGATACACGCTACACTCTCCTACACGCTAGTATACACACACAATCTAACACACTGATACACGCTACACTCTCCTACACACTAGTATACACACACAATCTTACACACTGATACACGCTACACTCTCCTACACGCTAGTATACACACACAATCTTACACACTGATACACGCTACACTCTCCTACACACACAATCTTACACCGTGATACACGCTACACTCGCCTACACGCTAGTATACACACACAATCCTACACACTGATACACACTACACTCTCCTACACACTAATATACACACACACAATCTTACACACTGATACACGCTACACTCTCCTACACACTAATATACACACACAATCTTACACACTGATACACACTACACTCTCCTACACACTAATATACACACACAATCTTACACACTGATACACACTACACTCTCCTACACACACAATCTTACACACTGATACACACTACACTCTCCTACACACTGATACACACACACAACAACTCTAACACTATATCACACACAATCTTACACACTCCTCTCACTATATACACACACAATCCTACACAGTGATACACGCTACACTCTCCTACACACTAATATACACACACAATCCTACACACTGATACACACTACACTCTCCTACACACTAATATACACACACAATCTTACACACTGATACACGCTACACTCTCCTACACACTAATATACACACACAATCTTACACACTGATACACGCTACACTCTCCTACACACTAATATACACACACAATCTTACACACTGATACACACTACACTCTCCTACACACTAATATACACACACAATCTTACACACTGATACACGCTACACTCTCCTACACACTAATATACACACACAATCTTACACACTAATATACACACACAATCTTACACACTGATACACACTACACTCTCCTACACACTAATATACACACACAATCTTACACACTGATACACACTACAGTCTTCTACACGCTTAAAACACACTAGACTCTCCTACACTCTAATACACACACTTTGCTACACAATACACATTATTATACATATACATGTCTATATACATGAAATCTCCTACACATTTATATACACACTCTGCTACATATTTCCATACATACTATGCTAATACTATGCACACTAATGCCCTATACACTTAGACACACACTCTACAGTACACTTAAACTTACACTCTTTTTCCGTGAAGCATCTTTGTGAGACTCTCTGGCAAAGTGGTCAATTTAAGTAAAACTGAATTGAACTGAACCGAGCTGACCCTGCTATACACCAAGCAGACACACTGCTAATTACACACAGATATTCACTGTGCACACATTCACAGACACAATTCACAGACACAGTCACTCAGACATTCACAGACACAGAGAGCCAGACACTCACACACATTCACAGACACAACTCACAGACACAGTCACTCAGACATTCACAGACACAGAGAGCCAGACACTCACACACATTCACAGACACAACTCACAGACACAGTCACTCAGACATTCACAGACACAGAGAGCCAGACACTCACACACATTCACAGACACAACTCACAGACACAGTCACTCAGACATTCACAGACACAGAGAGCCAGACACTCACACACATTCACAGACACAACTCACAGACACAGTCACTCAGACATTCACAGACACAGAGAGCCAGACACTCACACACATTCACAGACACAACTCACAGACACAGTCACTCAGACATTCACAGACACAGAGAGCCAGACACTCACACACATTCACAGACACAACTCACAGACACAGTCACTCAGACATTCACAGACACAGAGAGCCAGACACTCACACACATTCACATACACAATTCACAGACAGTCACTCAGACATTCACAGACACAGAGAGCCAGACACTCACACACATTCACAGACACAATTCACAGCTGTAGACAGCCAATCACTGCCCATACATTCACAGACAAGGCCAGACATTCTCACACACTCAGTCCATCCGGTCCATCCCGCGGAGCCGCCCAGGCTAAAGGCTGAGTAAACACCCCCCCCCCCCCCCGCCCCCCCCGCCTCCCCCTCCAAGCCCCTTCCACCCACGCTCACCCCCGCCCCCCTCCCCCAGACTGGCGGTGTGGATGAGGCCGCCACACTGAGAGACCAATTACAGCACCTTTCCAATCAGCGCCTAATCTGAGCCCTGCCTGAGCACTATGAACACACTCACACACACACACACGCTCGCACACTCACACACTCACACTCACACACACGCTCACGCTCACACATACACGCTCACACTCACTCACACACACGCTCACACGCTCATACACACACACACACACACACACACTCACCGCTCACACTCACTCACACACACACACACACACACACACACACACACACACTCACACACACACTCACACGCTCACACACACGCACACACACTCACACTCACACAAACACACACACACACACACACACACACACACACACACACACACACACACACACACACACACACACACACACACTCGCACACTCACACACACACTCACACACTCGCACGCTCACACACACACACACACACACTCACACACACTCGCACACACACACACGCTCGCACACTCGCACACACACACACTCGCACACTCACACACACACGCTCACACACTCATGCACTCACACGCTCACACACTCACACACACACACACACTCACACACACGCTCACACACTCACACACTCGCACACTCACACACTCACACACTCACACACTCACACACCCTACTTCCTCCGGCTGCTGTCTTTCAAGCCTGCTGCTCAGCCTCCAGGCCCCTCAAAAGCAATCTTCTTCTCTTTTCTGCTATCTCTCCTCCCTCTCTACCTCATCTCAAGCTCTCTCCCTCTCTCCCGTTTTCTCTCTCTCCCCCACACCACCTCTCTCTCTCTCTCTCTCTCTCCCTCCCTCTCTCTCTGTGTACATACTGCAGGGTTCAGGGTTTGTATTTAATCACACATTGGGGTGTGATTTCGCTCCTAACCTGATTTCACAGTAAAGGTCCAGCAGCTCCTCCTGTCCCTGCCTAGTGGAGGCCTGGTCACCACAGTGCCAGGAGGAGCCCAGATAATTACACAGGACGGAGACCAGATGAGACTCTACTGGTGTGTGTGTGTGTGTGTGTGTGTGGCTGTGTGTGTGTGGGTGTGTGTGTGTGTGTGTGGGTGTGTGAATGTGTTTATGAGTGTGTGTGTGTCTGTGTGTGTGTGTGAATGTGCTTATAAGTGTGTGTGTGTGTGGGTGTGTGTGGGTGTGTGTGTGTGTGTGTGGGTGTGTGAATGTGTTTATGAGTGTGTGTGTGTCTGTGTGTGTGTGTGAATGTGCTTATGAGTGTGTGTGTGTGTGGGTGTGTGTGGGTGTGTGTGAATGTGCTTATGAGTGTGTGTGTGTGTGTGTGTGTGTGAATGTGCTTATGAGTGTGTGTGTGTATGGGTGTGTGTGGGTGTGTGTGAACGTGTTTATGAGTGTGTGTGTGTGTGTCATGCTGATGGTGGATTCTGAAACGTGCAGTTCCAGCTCAGAGTAAGAGACGCACAGCTGATGTTAATCACGCAGCACAGCGTGCATTAGAGGGGGACAGACAGACAGACAGGGAGGGTGCCCACTCCCCCACTGCCACCTCACACGCGTTAAAGAAACAACCCAAAAAAAACGCTGACGGTTCCGCGGTAAGGCCATCGCTCGCCCGTTCTCATGTCGCTCCGCGCTGCTCGCTCTCCCTGACGCCGCTCCTTCCTCCTCCGCAGAGCCTCGCCCCTCAGGTGAGCGAGCGCTCCGCCACGTCGCCGGCTAGCGCTAACAGGCTGCGCGGCTAAAGAGGACGGATCGCCCCGCCCGATCCGGGGGCCTGGAGTCCCCGTAAACCACCGAAATAAACCCCCCCGTCGTCGTCGGCTGCGCTCGCCGCCTCCGCCGCCATTAAACCCCCGCCACACATATACATCTTCCCCGTAATGGGGCCGGAAAGCCGGCTCTGTAATTGGGCCGTCCGTAACTGTCTGTTTAGTGCTGCGCTCCCTGTCCCGGGGCGCTTACTGATTTCGGCGTGTGGCTGGGGGACGGGACGGCCATTTAACGGCTCAGCTCCCGCCCGCCGCCGCTCCCTGTTCGTTCCCCGCAAAGTTCCGCGGGACGCGGGGCGATCCATCACCCTCGGATCCCGCCTCAAAAGTAGCCCGTCTCCGCCAAACACAACCAGCCCCCCCCCCCCCAGACACACACTCCCCCAACCTCCACCCACCCTCCACCCTCCCAGATGCAATTCATAATGCCTAGCGGAGCAGGCCCCGGTGCTCGTGCAGAAAACTAAACGAAACAGCGTTATTTTTCTTATTTGGGGACTTTTAAGGCCCCAGAACACGTTCTGTTGAGGGGGCGGGGATGATTGTTCTGGAAGAAGCAGCGTTGACTTATGGGATGTGTGCTTACAGGCTCCCCACCCCCCCCTCCCATCCCCCCCACCCCCCCACCCCCTACCCGTCGCGGTTACCGAGGTAA